>NW_024061247.1:0-45000 GCF_016432855.1 Salvelinus namaycush
TATTAATTCAGACCCATAACCATTCAGATGGTGGTAGACTATAACAGTTATTAATTCAGACCCATAACCATTCAGATGGTGGTAGACTATACAGTTATTAATTCAGACCCATAACCATTCAGATGGTGGTAGACTATAGCAGTTATTAATTCAGACCCATACAGATGGTGGTAGACTATAGCAGTTATTAATTCAGACCCATTCAGATGGTGGTAGACTATAGCAGTATTAATTCAGACCCATCCTTCAGATGGTGGTAGACTATAGCAGTATTAATTCAGACCCATAACCATTCAGATGGTGGTAGACTATAGCAGTTATTAATTCAGACCCATAACCATTCAGATGGTGGTAGACTATAACAGTTATTAATTCAGACCCATAACCATTCAGATGGTGGTAGACTATAACAGTTATTAATTCAGACCCATAACCATTCAGATGGTGGTAGACTATAGCAGTTATTAATTCAGACCCATAACCATTCAGATGGTGGTAGACTATAGCAGTTATTAATTCAGACCCATTCAGATGGTGGTAGACTATAACAGTTATTAATTCAGACCCATAACCATTCAGATGGTGGTAGACTATAGCAGTTATTAATTCAGACCCATTCAGATGGTGGTAGACTATAACAGTTATTAATTCAGACCCATAACCATTCAGATGGTGGTAGGTCGGTGGGATCGTGAGGTCAGTAGGATCGTGAGGTCGGTGGGATCGTGAGGTCGGTGGGATCGTGAGGTCAGTGGGATCATGAGGTCAGTGGGATCGTGGGATCGTGAGGTCAGTAGGATCGTGAGGTCGGTGGGATCGTGAGGTCGGTGGGATCGTGAGGTCGGTGGGATCATGAGGTCAGTGGGATCGTGAGGTCGTGAGGTCGGTGGGATCGTGAGGTCGGTGGGATCGTGAGGTCGGTGGGATCGTGAGGTCGGTGGGATCGTGAGGTCGTGAGGTCAGTGGGATCGTGAGATCGTGAGGTCAGTGGGATCGTGAGGTCGGTGGGATCGTGAGGTCAGTGGGATCGGTGGGATCGTGAGGTCGGTAGGATCGTGAGGTCGGTAGGATCGTGAGGTCAGTAGGATCGTGAGGTCAGTAAGATCGTGAGGTCAGTGGGATCGTGAGGCCTTGGATGTTTCTTCTTTAATCTTGGAGCCTGTTACTGAACTACCACTGAACAAAAATATAAACGCAACATATAAAGTGTTGGTCCCATGTTTCATGAGCTGAAATAAAAGATCCCAGAAATGTTCCATACGCACAAAAAACGTATTTCTCTCAAATGTGCATACATTGGTTTACATCCCTGTTAGTGAGCATTTCTCCTTTGCCAAGATAATCCATCCACCTGACAGGTGTGGCATATCAAGAAGCTGATTAAACAGCATGACCATTACACAGGTGCACCTTGTGCTGGGGACAATAAAAGGCCACTCTAAAATGTGTAGTGTTGTCACACAACACAATGCCACAGATGTCTCAAGTTTTGAGGGGGCTAGCAATTAGCATGCTGACTGCAGGAATGTCCATCAGAGCTTCTGCCAGAGAATTGAGTGTTAATTTCTGTACCATAAGCCTCCAACGTCGCTTTAGAGAATTTGGCAGTACGTCCAGCCAGCTTCACAACTGCAGACCACGTGTATGGCGTTGTGTGGGTTAGCTGATGTCAACGTTGTGAACAGAGTGCCCCATGGTGGTGGTTGGGTTATGGTATGGGCAGGTATAAGCTACGGACAATGAACACAATTGCATTTTATCAATGGCAATTTGAAAGCACAGAGATACCGTGACGAGATCCCGGGGCCCATTGTCGTGCCATTCATCCGCCGCCATCACCTCATGTTTCAGCATGATAATGCACAGCCTCGTGTCGGAAGGATCTGTACACAATTCCTGGATGCTGCAAATGTCCCAGTTCTTCCATGGCCTGCATACTCACCAGACATGTCACCCCATTGAGCATGTTTTGGATGCTCTGGATCAACGTGAACGACAGCGTGTTCCAGTTCCCGCCAATATCCAGCTACTTCACACAGCCATTGAAGAGGAGTGGAACAACATTCCACAGGCCCCGATCAGCAGCCTGATCAACTCTATGTGAAGGAGATGTCGTGCTGCATGAGGCAAATGGTGGTCACACCAGATACTGACTGGTTCTGATCCAAGCCCCTACCTTTTTTATGTATCTGTGACCAACAGATTCATATCTAAATTCCTAGTAATGTGAAATCCATAGATTAGGACCTAATTAATTAATTTCCATTGACTGATTTCCTGATATGAACTGTGTTGGATGTTGCGTTTATATTTTTGTTCAGTATAACTTTCATCTCATCATTCCACCCTGTTAATTCAGGTCATGTGCAAAAGTATACTATGACATTACGATGTTTAACTACATACCATACAGTATATATTGAGATACGATGTTTAACTACAGTACATACAGCATTGGCCTCATGGTGAAATTCCTGAGCGGTTTTCTTTCTCTCTGGCAACTAAGTTAGGAAGGACGCCTGTAACTTTGTATTGACTGGGTGTATTGATACACCATCCAAAGCATAATTAATTACTTCACCATGCTCCTAGGGATATTCAGCAGTTTTCTTTTTTACACATCTACCAATCGGTGCCCTTCTTTGCGAAGGCATTGAAAAATCTCCATGGTCTTTTGTGGTTGAATCTGTGCTTGATTGAGAGACCTTACAGATAATTGTATGTGTGGGGTACAACAATGGGGTAGTTATTCAAAAATCATGTTATTATTGAGTCCATGCAACTTATCATGCAAAATGTTTACTCCTGAACTTATTTAGGCGGTTGAATACTTATGGACTCAAGATATTTCAGCTTTTAATGTTTCTTTTTCTTTTTCTACAAACAGAATTCCACTTTTGACATTATGGGTTATTGTGTGTAGATCAAGGACTCAAAATATCAATGTAATCCATTTTAAATTCAGGCTGTAACACAACAAAATGTGAAAAAAGTCAAAGGGGTGTGAATTCTTTCTGAAAGCGCTGTAGTCCACGAGTTTGGTGATGTTTGAAGGTAATTGAAGGGAGTTTTAAACCCGAGTGATAAACTGGTTGGTATTTCCCCCATTATAATGGAGGTTCACTAGGATGCTAATGGAAACGTGAACAAGATGGCAGCCAAACTTTTTATACTTTTTTCAACAATATTTTTTAGCTCCTATTGGGTTTATTTTATATAAACGAAGGCTCAGTTAACTTCAGGTAATATATGCACCTATGCAATGTGAAGATAGAATGTGTTAACCATGTTTGTTTGTAAGAAAATAGCATTTAACAGTTCGCTAGCTTTATGCTAACAGAAGCTTGCTAAGCGCTAGGCTATTGTGTTTCCGGTATTCTTGTCTCATGTGTTGAGGGTTAATAATGTGACGTTTCTCAGCATTGTTTAACACAGGTCTCCAGTCGTTTGTAGCTTTATGGAAATTGACATTGCTAGTACACCGAGCTCTCTATCATGTAACGTAAATCTTTATGGTTCAATTTGACGGTTTTACACGACAAATAGCTTTTGTTGTTATACACTAACTTCTATACGGATTGAATAGTCTCAGGTTATATGCACTAGTTATTTGACTGTTACTGAGAGGTAATTAGCGGATTCTGCAGATGTATGGAGATAGCTTTTTGAACTTGAGGCCTTTATTTTTTGGAATGTGAAAAATACTAAATACTACAATGCACTTGTAATGACAAAACATGAAAAAAAAGTAAAACTACTGTATAATTTAATGCATCTTGGAGTCTAATACTGAACACTACTAACTTTTGTCCGTCTCGTCATTCCACCCTGTTAATTCAGGGCCATTATCTGCTGACCAGGTCTCAGTCGGAGGCATGTAACACGTGGATTTCAGGCTGTTGTGTGTGTGTGTGTGTGTGTGTGTGTGTGTGTGTGTGTGTGTGTGTGTGTGTGTGTGTGTGTGTGTGTGTGTGTGTGTGTGTGTGTGTGTGTGTCGGAATAACTCACCACAGCAGCCACAGGTCTCTCTGATGTAGTTCATGACATCACATTCCTACAATGAAAACATCACATTTCATCACATGACCTTTCTCTGAGAGGGATGACAAAAGAGTGATAAGAGGGATAGAGGGGTAGAGGGATGGAGGGGTAGAGGGATGGAGGGATGGAGGGGTAGAGGGATGGAGGGGTAGAGGGATGGAGGGGTAGAGGGATGGAGGGGTAGAGGGATGGAGGGTTGGAGGGTTGGAGGGATAGAGGGATGGAGGGGTAGAGGGATGGAGGGGTAGAGGGATAGAGAGATGGAGGGATAGAGGGATGGAGGGGTAGAGAGATAGAGAGATGGAGGGATGGAGGGATAGAGGGATGGAAGGGTAGAGGGATAGAGAGATGGAGGGGTAGAGGGATGGAGGGATAGAGGGATAGAGAGATGGAGGGATAGAGGGGTAGAGAGATAGAGAGATGGAGGGATAGAGAGATGGAGGGATGGAGGGGTAGAGAGATGGAGGGATAGAGGGATAGAGAGATGGAGGGATAGAGGGATGGAGGGGTAGAGAGATAGAGAGATGGAGGGATAGAGAGATGGAGGGGTAGAGAGATAGAGAGATAGAGGGATGGAGGGGTAGAGGGATAGAGAGATGGAGGGATAGAGGGATGGAGGGGTAGAGGGATGGAGGGGTAGAGGGATGGAGGGGTAGAGGGGATAGAGGGATGGAGGGGTAGAGGGATGGAGGGTTTGAGGGATGGAGGGTTGGAGGGATGGAGGGGTAGAGGGATGGAGGGGTGGAGGGATGGAGGGATGGAGGGGTAGAGGGGTGGAAGGGTAGAGGGATGGAGGGGTGGAGGGGTAGAGGGATGAGGGATGGAGGGATGGAGGGGTAGAGGGATGGAGGGGTGGAGGGGTTGAGGGATGGAGGGATGGAGGGGTAGAGGGATGGAGGGGTAGAGGGATGGAGGGGTAGAGGGATGGAGGGGTAGAGGGATGGAGGGATGGAGGGATAGAGGGATAGAGGGATGGAGGGGTAGAGGGATGGAGGGGTAGAGAGATAGAGAGATAGAGGGATAGAGAGATAGAGGGGTAGAGGGATAGAGGGATAGAGGGATAGAGGGGTAGAGAGATAGAGAGATAGAGGGATAGAGGGGTAGAGGGATAGAGAGATAGAGGGATAGAGGGATAGAGGGATAGAGGGGTAGAGGGATAGAGGGATAGAGGGGTAGAGGGATGGAGGGGTAGAGGGGATAGAGGGATGGAGGGGTAGAGGGGTGGAGGGATAGAGGGGTTGAGGGATGGAGGGATAGAGGGATGGAGGGGTAGAGGGATGGAGGGGTAGAGGGATAGAGAGATGGAGGGATAGAGGGGTAGAGGGATAGAGGGATAGAGGGATGGAGGGGTAGAGGGATAGAGGGATGGAGGGATAGAGGGGTAGAGGGATGGAGGGGTAGAGGGATAGAGGGGTAGAGGGATAGAGGGGTAGAGGGATGGAGGGATGGAGGGGTAGAGGGATGGAGGGGTAGAGGGATGGAGGGGTAGAGGGATGGAGGGATGGAGGGGTAGAGGGATGGAGGGATAGAGGGGTAGAGGGATGGAGGGGTAGAGAGATAGAGAGATGGAGGGATAGAGGGGTAGAGGGGGTAGAGGGATGGAGGGTTGGAGGGGTAGAGAGATAGAGAGATGGAGGGGTAGAGGGATAGAGGGATGGAGGGGTAGAGAGATAGAGAGATGGAGGGATAGAGGGGTAGAGGGGGTAGAGGGATGGAGGGTTGGAGGGGTAGAGAGATAGAGAGATGGAGGGGTAGAGGGATAGAGGGATGGAGGGGTAGAGGGATAGAGGGGTAGAGGGATGGAGGGGTGGAGGGGTAGAGAGATGGAGGGATAGAGGGATGGAGGGATAGAGGGGTGGAGGGATGGAGGGGTAGAGAGATAGAGAGATGGAGGGATAGAGGGGTAGAGGGATGGAGGGGTAGAGAGATAGAGAGATGGAGGGATAGAGGGGTAGAGGGGGTAGAGGGGTAGAGGGATGGAGGGTTGGAGGGGTAGAGGGATGGAGGGGTAGAGAGATAGAGAGATGGAGGGATAGAGGGATGGAGGGTTGGAGGGGTAGAGGGATGGAGGGATAGAGGGGTAGAGGGATGGAGGGGTAGAGAGATAGAGAGATGGAGAGATAGAGGGGTAGAGGGATGGAGGGTTAGAGAGATAGAGAGATGGAGGGATAGAGGGGTAGAGGGATGGAGGGATGGAGGGATAGAGGGGTAGAGGGATGGAGGGATAGAGGGATAGAGGGGTAGAGAGATAGAGAGATAGAGGGATAGAGGGGTAGAGAGATAGAGGGATAGAGGGATAGAGGGGTAGAGGGATAGAGGGATAGAGGGATAGAGGGGTAGAGGGATAGAGGGGTAGAGGGATAGAGGGGTAGAGGGATAGAGGGATAGAGGGATAGAGGGGTAGAGAGATAGAGAGATAGAGGGATAGAGGGGTAGAGGGATAGAGGGATAGAGGGATGGAGGGGTAGAGGGATGGAGGGATAGAGGGATAGAGGGGTAGAGGGATGGAGGGGTAGAGGGATAGAGGGGTAGAGGGATAGAGGGGTAGAGGGATGGAGGGATGGAGGGGTAGAGGGATGGAGGGGTAGAGGGATGGAGGGGTAGAGGGGTAGAGGGATGGAGGGATGGAGGGGTAGAGGGATGGAGGGATAGAGGGGTAGAGGGATGGAGGGGTAGAGAGATAGAGAGATGGAGGGATAGAGGGGTAGAGGGGGTAGAGGGATGGAGGGTTGGAGGGGTAGAGAGATAGAGAGATGGAGGGGTAGAGGGATAGAGGGATGGAGGGGTAGAGAGATAGAGAGATGGAGGGATAGAGGGGTAGAGGGGGTAGAGGGATGGAGGGTTGGAGGGGTAGAGAGATAGAGAGATGGAGGGGTAGAGGGATAGAGGGATGGAGGGGTAGAGGGATAGAGGGGTAGAGGGATGGAGGGTTGGAGGGGTAGAGAGATGGAGGGATAGAGGGATGGAGGGATAGAGGGGTGGAGGGATGGAGGGGTAGAGAGATAGAGAGATGGAGGGATAGAGGGGTAGAGGGATGGAGGGGTAGAGAGATAGAGAGATGGAGGGATAGAGGGGTAGAGGGGGTAGAGGGGTAGAGGGATGGAGGGTTGGAGGGGTAGAGGGATGGAGGGGTAGAGAGATAGAGAGATGGAGGGATAGAGGGATGGAGGGTTGGAGGGGTAGAGGGATGGAGGGATAGAGGGGTAGAGGGATGGAGGGGTAGAGAGATAGAGAGATGGAGAGATAGAGGGGTAGAGGGATGGAGGGTTAGAGAGATAGAGAGATGGAGGGATAGAGGGGTAGAGGGATGGAGGGATGGAGGGATAGAGGGGTAGAGGGATGGAGGGTTGGAGGGGTAGAGAGATAGAGAGATGGAGGGATAGAGGGGTAGAGGGATGGAGGGATAGAGGGGTAGAGAGATAGAGAGATGGAGGGGTAGAGGGGTAGAGGGATGGAGGGGTAGAGAGATGGAGGGGTAGAGGGATGGAGGGGTAGAGGGATGGAGGGATGGAGGGGTAGAGGGATGGAGGGATAGAGGGGTAGAGGGATGGAGGGGTAGAGAGATAGAGAGATGGAGGGATAGAGGGGTAGAGGGGGTAGAGGGATGGAGGGTTGGAGGGGTAGAGAGATAGAGAGATGGAGGGGTAGAGGGATAGAGGGATGGAGGGGTAGAGAGATAGAGAGATGGAGGGATAGAGGGGTAGAGGGGGTAGAGGGATGGAGGGTTGGAGGGGTAGAGAGATAGAGAGATGGAGGGGTAGAGGGATAGAGGGATGGAGGGGTAGAGGGATAGAGGGGTAGAGGGATGGAGGGTTGGAGGGGTAGAGAGATGGAGGGATAGAGGGATGGAGGGATAGAGGGGTGGAGGGATGGAGGGGTAGAGAGATAGAGAGATGGAGGGATAGAGGGGTAGAGGGATGGAGGGGTAGAGAGATAGAGAGATGGAGGGATAGAGGGGTAGAGGGGGTAGAGGGGTAGAGGGATGGAGGGTTGGAGGGGTAGAGGGATGGAGGGGTAGAGAGATAGAGAGATGGAGGGATAGAGGGATGGAGGGTTGGAGGGGTAGAGGGATGGAGGGATAGAGGGGTAGAGGGATGGAGGGGTAGAGAGATAGAGAGATGGAGAGATAGAGGGGTAGAGGGATGGAGGGTTAGAGAGATAGAGAGATGGAGGGATAGAGGGGTAGAGGGATGGAGGGATGGAGGGATAGAGGGGTAGAGGGATGGAGGGATGGAGGGTTGGAGGGGTAGAGAGATAGAGAGATGGAGGGATAGAGGGGTAGAGGGATGGAGGGATAGAGGGATGGAGGGGTAGAGGGATGGAGGGATAGAGGGATGGAGGGGTAGAGGGATGGAGGGATAGAGGGGTAGAGGGATGGAGGGGTAGAGGGATGGAGGGATGGAGGGGTAGAGGGATGGAGGGGTAGAGGGATGGAGGGGTAGAGGGGTAGAGGGATGGAGGGATGGAGGGGTAGAGGGATGGAGGGATAGAGGGGTAGAGGGATGGAGGGGTAGAGAGATAGAGAGATGGAGGGATAGAGGGGTAGAGGGGGTAGAGGGATGGAGGGTTGGAGGGGTAGAGAGATAGAGAGATGGAGGGGTAGAGGGATAGAGGGATGGAGGGGTAGAGAGATAGAGAGATGGAGGGATAGAGGGGTAGAGGGGGTAGAGGGATGGAGGGTTGGAGGGGTAGAGAGATAGAGAGATGGAGGGGTAGAGGGATAGAGGGATGGAGGGGTAGAGGGATAGAGGGGTAGAGGGATGGAGGGTTGGAGGGGTAGAGAGATGGAGGGATAGAGGGATGGAGGGATAGAGGGGTGGAGGGATGGAGGGGTAGAGAGATAGAGAGATGGAGGGATAGAGGGGTAGAGGGATGGAGGGGTAGAGAGATAGAGAGATGGAGGGATAGAGGGGTAGAGGGGGTAGAGGGGTAGAGGGATGGAGGGTTGGAGGGGTAGAGGGATGGAGGGGTAGAGGGATAGAGGGATGGAGGGATAGAGGGATGGAGGGTTGGAGGGGTAGAGGGATGGAGGGATAGAGGGGTAGAGGGATGGAGGGGTAGAGAGATAGAGAGATGGAGAGATAGAGGGGTAGAGGGATGGAGGGTTAGAGAGATAGAGAGATGGAGGGATAGAGGGGTAGAGGGATGGAGGGATAGAGGGATAGAGGGGTAGAGGGATAGAGGGATAGAGGGGTAGAGAGATAGAGAGATAGAGGGATAGAGGGGTAGAGGGATAGAGGGATAGAGGGGTAGAGAGATAGAACGATAGAGGGATAGAGGGGTAGAGGGATAGAGGGATAGAGGGATAGAGGGGTAGAGGGATGGAGGGGTATAGGGATGGAGGGATGGAGGGATAGAGGGGTAGAGGGATGGAGGGATGGAGGGGTGGAGGGATGGAGGGATGGAGGGGTGGAGGGATAGAGGGGTAGAGGGATGGAGGGATAGAGGGGTAGAGGGGTAGAGGGATGGAGGGGTAGAGAGATGGAGGGATAGAGGGGTAGAGAGATGGAGGGATGGAGGGGTAGAGAGATGGAGAGTTAGAGAGAGGGGTAGAGGGATGGAGGGGTAGAGAGATGGAGGGGTAGAGGGATGGAGGGGTGGAGGGATGGAGGGGTATAGGGATGGAGGGGTGGAGGGGTGGAGGGGTAGAGGGATGGAGGGTTGGAGGGGTAGAGAGATAGAGAGATGGAGGGATAGAGGGGTAGAGGGGTAGAGGGATAGAGGGGTAGAGAGATAGAGAGATAGAGGGATAGAGGGGTAGAGAGATAGAGGGGTAGAGGGATAGAGGGGTAGAGAGATAGAGGGATAGAGGGATAGAGGGGTAGAGAGATAGAGGGATAGAGGGATAGAGGGGTAGAGGGATGGAGGGTTGGAGGGGTAGAGGGATGGAGGGATGGAGGGGTAGAGGGATGGAGGGGTGGAGGGATGGAGGGGTAGAGGGATGGAGGGGTGGAGGGGTGGAGGGGTAGAGGGATGGAGGGGTAGAGGGATGGAGGGGTGGAGGGATGGAGGGGTATAGGGATGGAGGGATGGAGGGGTGGAGGGGTAGAGGGATGGAGGGATGATAAAAGAGGGATAGAGGTTCTTACTGTGAGGCCGGGGTCTCCCTCAGGACCTGGATCTCCCTGTAGAGAGAAAGAGATACTTTCATACACAGATTACAACACACACTCACACACCGTGTGGAAGCACTGTCTGTGTGTGTGTATGCGTGGGTGCTTGTGTACGTACGTCTCGTCCACCCACTCCTCTTGGTCCTCTGAATCCAGGTTCTCCCTGAGGCCCTGGTTCACCCCCCTCTCCAGGGGTCCCCGCTCCCCCTGGTCCTCCCTTGGGGCCACAGTCTCCTCTGCCTCCTCTGGATCCTAGACCGCCCTTCTCGCCACGTTCACCCTGAATCCACACAGGGTCAGACAGTGTGTTAGAGAGAGTGTTAGGCTGTTCGGGAGTGTGTGTGTGTCAGGGAATCATCCTACGATTTTTTTTTTAAGTTATGAAATATTAAATTGATCCTTTTTAGAATAAACTATACTGAATATATTCAAATATATTCACCAAATACATAAGTGGGCGAGATGAGCAGTCTCTGTTTGACCTTGGTGAATTCTGAGAAACAAACTTTGTGCGCCTTTATTTTTTGGAATGTGAAAAATACTAATGAGCTGTAAACAGACCCAGAGCCACTGGGTGTGATGAGCTGTAAACAGACCCAGAGCCACTGGGTGTGATGAGCTGTAAACAGACCCAGAGCCACTGGGTGTGATGAGCTGTAAACAGACCCAGAGCCACTGGGTGTGATGAGCTGTAAACAGACCCAGAGCCACTGGGTGTGATGAGCTGTAAACAGACCCAGAGCCACTGGGTGTGATGAGCTGTAAACAGACCCAGAGCCACTGGGTGTGATGAGCTGTAAACAGACCCAGAGCCACTGGGTATGATGAGCTGTAAACAGACCCAGAGCCACTGGGTGTGATGAGCTGTAAACAGACCCAGAGCCACTGGGTGTGATGAGCTGTAAACAGACCCAGAGCCACTGGGTATGATGAGCTGTAAACAGACCCAGAGCCACTGGGTGTGATGAGCTGTAAACAGACCCAGAGCCACTGGGTGTGATGAGCTGTAAACAGACCCAGAGCCACTGGGTGTGATGAGCTGTAAACAGACCCAGAGCCACTGGGTGTGATGAGCTGTAAACAGACCCAGAGCCACTGGGTGTGATGAGCTGTAAACAGACCCAGAGCCACTGGGTATGATGAGCTGTAAACAGACCCAGAGCCACTGGGTGTGATGAGCTGTAAACAGACCCAGAGCCACTGGGTATGATGAGCTGTAAACAGACCCAGAGCCACTGGGTGTGATGAGCTGTAAACAGACTGAAGTCTCTGAACACCTCAACCCCTGTTCTGGACTGAAGTCTCTGAACACCTCAACTCCTGACTCATACCCTCATTCAATCACTGCTGTGATCCCTTCCCAACACTGTAAGTAGCCGTCTCATTCCTCTTCCTGCTTTGTCATCTCCGTGACAACCCTGTCTCATTCCCCCTCCTGCTTTGTCATCTCCATGACAACCCTGTCTCAGTCCCCTTCCTGCTTTGTCATCTCCGTGACAACCCTGTTTCAGTCCCCTTCCTGCTTTGTCATCTCCGTGACAACCCTGTCTCAGTCCTCGCCTCTACTGTGGTTCTCCCATCCTTGTAAATTGTTCAAGTCACCAGCCTGTGGTGTGTGTGCTGGTGTGTGTGTGTGTGTGTGTGTGTGTATGTGTGTGTGTACCGTTGGTCCTCTTGGTCCTGGGTAACTGAAGCCAGCTCTTCCCACGTCGCCCTACAGCAGCACAGAAATCAATCGATCAGCACAGAAATCAATCGATCAGCACAGAAATCAATCGATCAGCACATAAATCAATCGATCACAACACAGTCAAAACAGTCACATCAGGGTTCCCAAACTCGGTCCTGGGTCCTCCTGGGTGCACATTTTGTTTTTTTTGCCCATAACGCTCCACATCTGATTCAAATGATCAAAGCTTGATGATTAGTTGTGTAGTGCCAGGGCCAAAAACCAAAACATGCCCCCCTCGAGGTCCCGATAACTGAGTTTGGGAACCTCCTGCATTAAAGAGAGAGTCAGACATGAAGTCAACAGCAATGTCAGGTTGACGTCCACAACAGCTAGAAGATCCTTTAACTTCTCTGTTGTTTTGCATCTCACTCATCTGTAACATCTGCAGTTCATCCTGCTCCTCGTCGTATCAGACGCACCACACACTCTGAGAACTACACTCTGAGAACTACACTCACTGAGACAAACACAAACACTCTGAGAACTACACACTGAGAACTACACTCTGAGAACTACACTCTGAGAACTACACACTCTGAGAACTACACACTGAGAACTACACTCTGAGAACTACACACTGAGAACTACACTCTGAGAACTACACTCTGAGAACTACACTCACTGAGAACTACACTCTGAGAACTACACTCTGAGAACTACACTCACTGAGACAAACACAAACACTCTGAGAACTACACACTGAGAACTACACTCTGAGAACTACACTCTGAGAACTACACTCACTGAGACAAACACAAACACTCTGAGAACTACACACTGAGAACTACACTCTGAGAACTACACACTGAGAACTACACTCACTGAGACAAACACAAACACTCTGAGAACTACACACTGAGAACTACACTCTGAGAACTACACACTGAGAACTACACTCACTGAGACAAACACAAACACTCTGAGAACTACACACTGAGAACTACACTCTGAGAACTACACTCACTGAGACAAACACAAACACTCTGAGAACTACACACTGAGAACTACACTCTGAGAACTACACACTGAGAACTACACACTCTGAGAACTACACTCTGAGAACTACACACTGAGAACTACACACACTGAGAACTACACACACTGAGAACTACACACTCTGAGAACTACATTCACTGAGACAAACACAAACACACTGAGAACTACACACTCTGAGAACTACACACTGAGAACTACACACACTGAGAACTACACACTCTGAGAACTACACACTGAGAACTACACACTCTGAGAACTACACACTGAGAACTACACTCTGAGAACTACACACACTGAGAACTACACACTCTGAGAACTACACACTGAGAACTACACACACTGAGAACTACACACTGAGAACTACACACTGAGAACTACACACACTGAGAACTACACACACGGAGAACTACACACTCTGAGAACTACACACTCTGAGAATTACACACTGAGAACTACACACTGAGAACTACACACTGAGAACTACACACTCTGAGAACTACACACACTGAGAACTACACACTGAGAACTACACACACTGAGAACTACACACTGAGAACTACACACACTGAGAACTACACACACTGAGAACTACACACACTGAGAACTACACACACTGATAACTACACACTGAGAACTACACACTGAGAACTACACACTGAGAACTACACACACTGAGAACTACACACTCTGAGAACTACACACTCTGAGAACTACACACACTGAGAACTACACACTGAGAACTACACACTGAGAACTACACACACTGAGAACTTCACACACTGAGAACTACACACACTGAGAACTACACACACTGAGAACTACACACTGAGAACTACACACTCTGAGAACTACACACTGAGAACTATACTCTGAGAACTACACACACTGAGAACTACACACTCTGAGAACTACACACTGAGAACTACACACACTGAGAACTACACACTGAGAACTACACACTGAGAACTACACACACTGAGAACTACACACTGAGAACTACACACTGAGAACTACACGGGTGGCGCAGTGGTCTAGGGCACTGCATCGCAGTGCTAGCTGCGCCACCAGAGTCTCTGGGTTCGCGCCCAGGCTCTGTCGCAGCCGGCCGCAACCGGGAGGTCCGTGGGGCGACGCACAATTGGCATAGCGTCGTCCGGGTTAGGGAGGGTTTGGCCGGTAGGGATATCCTTGTCTCAGTATGTAAAATGTAATAAAATGTATGCACTCTACTGTAAGTCGCTCTGGATAAGAGCGTCTGCTAAATGACTAAAATGTAAAATGTAATGTAATGTACACACACTGAGAACTACACACACGGAGAACTACACACTCTGAGAACTACACACTCTGAGAACTACACACTGAGAACTACACACACGGAGAACTACACACTCTGAGAACTACACACTGAGAACTACACACTGAGAACTACACACTCTGAGAACTACACACACTGAGAACTACACACACTGAGAACTACACACTGAGAACTACACACACTGAGAACTACACACACTGAGAACTACACACTGAGAACTACACACTGAGAACTACACACACTGAGAACTACACACACTGAGAACTACACACTCTGAGAACTACACACACTGAGAACTACACACTGAGAACTACACACTGAGAACTACACACACTGAGAACTACACACTGAGACAAACAGACACACACCTTTGGTCCTGCCAGGCCGGGGTCTCCTCTCGGTCCGGCATCACCGGGGTCGCCACGGGTACCCTGTTACACAGATAGTGGTTACCATAGCAACATTATCATGCCATCCCCGTGGTTACTGTAAATTGCCACCATATCACCATAACATGACCATGTACACACACACACACATACAGGAAGCCAAGAACATGAGGAAAGCATTGTGATCGGACTGGTGAAGCTATGATCTGTGACCTACGTTCTTCCCTGCCGCTCCTGAAGAGCCGGGGGGCCCGCGTGGCCCTGGGAGTCCGTTGTCTCCCTTGGTTCCTTTGTTTCCTACTTCACCTGGTAGTCCTCTCAGCCCCTCAGGTCCTGCCTCGCCCTGAAACACACGAGGACAACAGGTAGGACTGGTGAGCGAGTGAAAGTGTGTGTGTGTGTGTGAGAGCAAGTGTGTGTGAGCGAGTGAAAGTGTGTGTGTGTGTGTGTGTGTGAGAGCAAGTGTGTTTGAGCGATGTTGTGTCATACCTTGTCTCCTTTAACTCCGTCTGTTCCCTGATTCCCCTTTGACCCAAAGTCTCCTCTTCTCCCCTACAAAACACAACGACCCAACAACCATTAGACAAACACAACGACCCAACAACCATTAGACAAACACAACTGGACAAACATTACACAACCGTTAGAGACAGAAACCATTAGACTATGCCACAACGTACAGACAATATTGAGACACAGAGCTAGTTTCCCTAGAACACGTTGACTGTGCAGAGATTCAGAGGGTCTCACCAGTTCTCCCTTGTCTCCTGGGCCTCCAATAGTTCCCTAGAAGAGACACACATATGATTATATGACATACAGTATTCTACATTACTGGGCCAGTTAGAGTGTTATAGTGTGTGTAGTAGAGTGTTATAGTGTGTGTGGAGTAGAGCTTCTTACTGGTGTTCCTTTGGCTCCAGGGAAGCCAGGCGAGCCGGGACTCCCTCTCTCACCCTGAGGAGGAGGAAGACAACAGGGTTATTTACCCTTTAACCTCTAACTCTGACCTCTGACCTTTCTATCAGGTCCCTGGTCTAACAACCAGAGAGGAGCAGTGAAGAGCAACAGAGGTCAGGGATGATCCCTCTGATATCAGAGCATATGGAACACTGGGATGTAGGAAGTAACATCATATCGTGTGCAGTGACTTCCTGTTTACCTTAGGTCCAGCGTCTCCCACCGGGCCGAGGGGGCCTGCGCTTCCTGATCGACCGGGATCTCCCTGGAGACACAAACACAGTGATTGTAGAACTAGGGTCCAAGCAGCAAACGAGGCGTTGTAGTTTTATGATTACAATTCTGTTTGATCTCAATCGCGTACCTTCTCTCCGTCTGTTCCAGGAAGTCCACCATTGCCCGCGTCTCCCGAGTGACCATCAGGACCCTGTTGTCAGAGACACGCACACATATTTATAACACACACACACACACTGGGAAAATAGTGGTCAATGTACACTAATTTCAAACAGATTTCAACCACAAATCAACAACATGATTTCAAGGGTTGGTTTACTTGAAGTAGAATTCACGTTTGTTGAGAACTCAATTAAATATCAAGCCAATAGTGTTGCTATGTCACGGCTGATGCTGGAAGGAGACCAAAGTGCAGCGTGGTGGGCGTACATTTTCCTTTTTGTTTAAAATGTCGCCAACAAAACAACAAACGAACGAAACAACCGTGAAGCTTACAGGGCTATAGTGCCACAAACAAAGACAACTTCCCACACAGAAAGGAGGGAAAAGGGCTACCTAAGTATGGTTCCCAATCAGAGACAACGATAGACAGCTGTCCCTGATTGAGAACCATACCCGGCCAAAACATAGAAATAAAGAAACATAGAAAACAAAACATAGAATGCCCACCCCAAATCACACCCTGACCAAACCAAATAGAGACATAAAAAGGCTCTCTAAGGTCAGGGCGTGACATGCTAGTAATAGAACATATAATAGATGTGTTGATCTGTCAGGTTTCTCAGAACATATATAATAGATGTGTCACGCCTGCTCTCGCTCCCCCTCCGTGGCGCTCGAAGGCTGTCCTGCATTACGCACTCCTGACACCATCATTACGCACACCTGCCTTCCCTTGTCACGCGCATCAGCGATATTGGACTCTCCTGGACTCTATCACCTGTTTATTACCTCCTCTATATGTGTCAGTTCCCCAGCTCTGTTCCCCGCTGCTGCATTGATTGTCGCCTGTCTTTGTGTTTCCCAGTTCTGACACTGTTCCTGTCCTGTTGCCACGTCCGTTCCAAATTAAATTTAAACTCTCCGTACCTGCTTCTCTTCTGCAGCGTCGTACCTTACAAGATGTTATGTTCTGTCAGGTTTCTCAGAACATACCCTGTCTCCTGGATCTCGTCAGGTTTCTCTGAACATACCCTGTCTCCTGGATCTCGTCAGGTTTCTCAGAACGTACCCTGTCTCCTGGATCTAGTCAGGTTTCTCAGAACATACCCTGTCTCCTGGATCTCGTCAGGTTTCTCAGAACGTACCCTGTCTCCTGGATCTCGTCAGGTTTCTCAGAACGTACCCTGTCTCCTGGATCTCATCAGGTTTCTCAGAATATACCCTGTCTCCTGGATCTCGTCAGGTTTCTCAGAACGTACCCCGTCTCCTGGATCTCATCAGGTTTCTCAGAATATACCCTGTCTCCTGGATCTCGTCATGTTTCTCAGAATATACCCTGTCTCCTGGATCTCGTCAGGTTTCTCAGAACGTACCCTGTCTCCTGGATCTCGTCAGGTTTCTCAGAATATACCCTGTCTCCTGGATCTCGTCATGTTTCTCAGAATATACCCTGTCTCCTGGATCTCGTCAGGTTTCTCAGAATATACCCTGTCTCCTGGATCTCGTCAAGTTTCTCAGAACGTACCCTGCCTCCTGGATCTCGTCAGGTTTCTCAGAACATACCCTGTGTCCTGGATCTCGTCAGGTTTCTCAGAACGTACCCTGTCTCCTGGATCTCGTCATGTTTCTCTGAACGTACCCTGTCTCCTGGATCTCGTCATGTTTCTCAGAACATACCCGGTGTCCTGGATCTCGTCAGGTTTCTCAGAACATACCCTGTGTCCTGGATCTCGTCAGGTTTCTCAGAATATACCCTGTCTCCTGGATCTCGTCATGTTTCTCAGAACATACCCTGTCTCCTGGATCTCGTCAGGTTTCTCAGAACATACCCTGTCTCCTGGATCTCGTCAGGTTTCTCAGAACATACCCTGTCTCCTGGATCTCGTCAGGTTTCTCAGAACATACCCTGTCTCCTGGATCTCGTCAGGTTTCTCAGAATATACCCTGTCTCCTGGATCTCGTCATGTTTCCCAGAACATACCCTGTCTCCTGGATCTCGTCAGGTTTCTCAGAACATACCCTGTCTCCTGGATCTCGTCAGGTTTCTCAGAATATACCCTGTCTCCTGGATCTCGTCAGGTTTCTCAGAACGTACCCTGTCTCCTGGATCTCGTCATGTTTCTCAGAACGTACCCTGTCTCCTGGATCTCGTCAGGTTTCTCTGAACGTACCCTGTCTCCTGGATCTCGTCAGGTTTCTCAGAACATACCCTGTCTCCTGGATCTCGTCATGTTTCTCAGAACGTACCCTGTCTCCTGGATCTCGTCAGGTTTCTCAGAACATACCCTGTCTCCTGGATCTCGTCAGGTTTCTCTGAACATACCCTGTCTCCTGGATCTCGTCAGGTTTCTCAGAACATACCCTGTCTCCTGGATCTCGTCAGGTTTCTCAGAACGTACCCTGTCTCCTGGATCTCATTAGGTTTCTCTGAACGTACCCTGTCTCCTGGATCTCGTCAGGTTTCTCAGAACATACCCTGTCTCCTGGATCTCATCAGCTTTCTCTGAACATACCCTGTCTCCTGGATCTCGTCAGGTTTCTCAGAACATACCCTGTCTCCTGGATCTCGTCAGGTTTCTCTGAACGTACCCTGTCTCCTGGATCTCGTCAGGTTTCTCAGAACGTACCCTGTCTCCTGGATCTCGTCAGGTTTCTCAGAACGTACCCTGTCTCCTGGATCTCGTCATGTTTCTCAGAACATACCCTGTCTCCTGGATCTCGTCAGGTTTCTCAGAACATACCCTGTCTCCTGGATCTCGTCAGGTTTCTCAGAACATACCCTGTCTCCTGGATCTCGTCAGGTTTCTCAGAACATACCCTGTCTCCTGGATCTCGTCAGGTTTCTCAGAATATACCCTGTCTCCTGGATCTCGTCATGTTTCCCAGAACATACCCTGTCTCCTGGATCTCGTCAGGTTTCTCAGAACATACCCTGTCTCCTGGATCTCGTCAGGTTTCTCAGAATATACCCTGTCTCCTGGATCTCGTCAGGTTTCTCAGAACGTACCCTGTCTCCTGGATCTCGTCATGTTTCTCAGAACGTACCCTGTCTCCTGGATCTCGTCAGGTTTCTCTGAACGTACCCTGTCTCCTGGATCTCGTCAGGTTTCTCAGAACATACCCTGTCTCCTGGATCTCGTCAGGTTTCTCTGAACATACCCTGTCTCCTGGATCTCGTCATGTTTCTCAGAACATACCCTGTCTCCTGGATCTCGTCAGGTTTCTCTGAACGTACCCTGTCTCCTGGATCTCGTCAGGTTTCTCAGAACGTACCCTGTCTCCTGGATCTCGTCAGGTTTCTCAGAACGTACCCTGTCTCCTGGATCTCGTCATGTTTCTCAGAATCTACCCTGTCTCCTGGATCTCGTCAGGTTTCTCAGAACATACCCTGTCTCCTGGATCTCGTCAGGTTTCTCAGAATATACCCTGTCTCCTGGATCTCGTCAGGTTTCTCAGAACATACCCTGTCTCCTGGATCTCGTCAGGTTTCTCAGAACCTACCCTGTCTCCTGGATCTCGTCAGGTTTCTCAGAACGTACCCTGTCTCCTGGATCTCGTCATGTTTCTCAGAACGTACCCTGTCTCCTGGATCTCGTCATGTTTCTCAGAACGTACCCTGTCTCCTGGATCTCGTCAGGTTTCTCAGAACGTACCCTGTCTCCTGGATCTCATCAGGTTTCTCTGAACGTACCCTGTCTCCTGGATCTCGTCATGTTTCTCAGAACGTACCCTGTCTCCTGGATCTCGTCATGTTTCTCAGAACGTACCCTGTCTCCTGGATCTCGTCAGGTTTCTCAGAATATACCCTGTCTCCTGGATCTCGTCAGGTTTCTCAGAACATACCCTGTGTCCTGGATCTCGTCAGGTTTCTCAGAACGTACCCTGTCTCCTGGATCTCGTCAGGTTTCTCAGAACGTACCCTGTCTCCTGGATCTCGTCAGGTTTCTCAGAACGTACCCTGTCTCCTGGATCTCGTCAGGTTTCTCAGAACATACCCTGTCTCCTGGATCTCGTCAGGTTTCTCAGAACGTACCCTGTCTCCTGGATCTCGTCAGGTTTCTCAGAACATACCCTGTCTCCTGGATCTCGTCAGGTTTCTCAGAACGTACCCTGTTTCCTGGATCTCGCCAGGTTTCTCAGAACATACCCTGTCTCCTGGAGCTCGTCAGGTTTCTCAGAACATACCCTGTCTCCTGGATCTCGTCAGGTTTCTCTGAACATACCCTGTCTCCTGGATCTCGCCAGGTTTCTCAGAACATACCCTGTCTCCTGGATCTCGTCAGGTTTCTCAGAACATACCCTGTCTCCTGGATCTCGTCAGGTTTCTCAGAACATACCCTGTCTCCTGAATCTAGTCAGGTTTCTCAGAACATACCCTGTCTCCTGGATCTCGTCAGGTTTCTCTGAACGTACCCTGTCTCCTGGATCTCATCAGGTTTCTCAGAACATACCCTGTCTCCTGGATCTCGTCAGGTTTCTCTGAACGTACCCTGTCTCCTGGATCTCGTCAGGTTTCTCTGAACGTACCCTGTCTCCTGGATCTCGTCAGGTTTCTCAGAACGTACCCTGTCTCCTGGATCTCGCCAGGTTTCTCTGAACGTACCCTGTCTCCTGGATCTAGTCAGGTTTTTCTGAACGTACCCTGTCTCCTGGATCTCGTCAGGTTTCTCTGAACGTACCCTGTCTCCTGGATCTCGTCAGGTTTCTCAGAACGTACCCTGTCTCCTGGATCTCGCCAGGTTTCTCTGAACGTACCCTGTCTCCTGGATCTCGTCAGGTTTCTCAGAACGTACCCTGTCTCCTGGATCTCGTCAGGTTTCTCAGAACGTACCCTGTCTCCTGGATCTCGTCAGGTTTCTCAGAACCTACCCTGTCTCCTGGATCTCGTCAGGTTTCTCAGAACGTACCCTGTCTCCTGGATCTCGTCAGGTTTCTCAGAACGTACCCTGTCTCCTGGATCTCGTCAGGTTTCTCAGAACATACCCTGTCTCCTGGATCTCGTCAGGTTTCTCAGAACGTACCCTGTCTCCTGGATCTCATCAGGTTTCTCAGAACATACCCTGTCTCCTGGATCTCGTCAGGTTTCTCAGAACGTACCCTGTCTCCTGGATCTCGTCAGGTTTCTCAGAACATACCCTGTCTCCTGGATCTAGCCAGGTTTCTCAGAACGTACCCTGTCTCCTGGATCTCGCCAGGTTTCTCAGAACATACCCTGTCTCCTGGATCTCGCCAGGTTTCTCAGAACATACCCTGTCTCCTGGATCTCGTCAGGTTTCTCAGAACATACCCTGTCTCCTGGATCTCGTCAGGTTTCTCAGAACATACCCTGTCTCCTGGATCTCGTCAGGTTTCTCAGAACATACCCTGTCTCCTGGATCTAGTCAGGTTTCTCAGAACATACCCTGTCTCCTGGATCTCGTCAGGTTTCTCAGAACGTACCCTGTCTCCTGGATCTAGTCAGGTTTCTCAGAACGTACCCTGTCTCCTGGATCTCGTCAGGTTTCTCAGAACGTACCCTGTCTCCTGGATCTCGTCAGGTTTCTCAGAACGTACCCTGTCTCCTGGATCTCATCAGGTTTCTCAGAACGTACCCTGTCTCCTGGATCTCCTTTGCAGCCGGGAGCGCCGATGCGTCCGATCTTCCCCTTTTGTCCGTCTGTCCCGTTGCGTCCTGCGAGGCCGGCCACACCCTTCTTCCCCTCAGCTCCGATCTCTCCCTGAAAACACACACACTCAGCAATAATACAGAATCTACCTTGAGTCCCACGCTGCCCAGATCTGATAATCAATGATTAATACCTAATGAAATATTGATCTCACCTTTTCCCCCTCCAGACCAATTTCACCCTACAAGAACAGAACAGAAATTAGAACAGAACACAGAACAACAGAACAACAGAACAACAGAACAACAGAACAACAGAACACAGAACAACAGAACAACAGAACAACAGAACAACAGAACACAGAACAACAGAACAACAGCCATTAGGGAAACAACACACATTATTACTAGTATTACTCGTCACTACATATAAATACATTATCACTAGTATTACTAGTCACTATATATAAATACATTATCACTAGTATTACTCGTCACTATATATAAATACATTATTACTGGTATTACTCGTCACTACATATAAATACATTATTACTAGTATTACTCGTCACTACATATAAATACATTATTACTAGTATTACTCGTCACTACATATAAATACATTATCACTAGTATTACTAGTCACTATATATAAATACATTATTACTGGTATTACTAGTCACTACATATAAATACATTATCACTAGTATTACTCGTCACTACATATAAATACATTATCACTAGTATTACTAGTCACTATATATAAATACATTATTACTGGTATTACTAGTCACTACATATAAATACATTATCACTAGTATTACTAGTCACTATATATAAAGACATTATTACTGGTATTACTCGTCACTACATATAAATACATTATCACTAGTATTACTAGTCACTATATATAAATACATTATTACTGGTATTACTAGTCACTACATATAAATACATTATCACTAGTATTACTAGTCACTATATATAAAGACATTATCACTCGTATTACTAGTCACTATATGTAAATACATTATCCCTAGTATTACTAATCACTACATATAAATACATTATCACTAGTATTACTAGTCAATATATAAAGACATTATTACTGGTCACTATATATAAAGACAATATTACTAGTCACTATATATAAAGACATTATTACTAGCATTACTAGTCACTATATATAAAGACAATATTACTAGTCACTATATATAAAGACATTATTACTAGCATTACTAGTCACTATATATAAAGACAATATTACTAGTCACTATATATAAATACATTATTACTGGTATTACTAGTCACTATATATAAAGACATTATTACTAGTATTACTAGTCACTATATATAAAGACATTATTACTAGTATTACTAGTCACTATATATAAAGACATTATTACTAGTATTACTAGTACATTTGCATAATTACATAATTACTGGTATTACTAGTCACTATATATAAAGACAATATTACTAGTCACTATATATAAATACATTATCACTAGTATTACTAGTCACTATATATAAATACATTATTACTGGTATTACTAGTCACTACATATAAAGACAGTATTACTAGTCACTATATATAAAGACATTATTACTGGTATTACTAGTCACTATATATATACATTATCACTAGTATTACTAGTCACTATAAATATACATTATCACTAGTATTACTAGTCACTATATATATACATTATCACTAGTATTACTAGTTACATTTGCATAATTACATAATTACTGGTATTACTAGTCACTATATATATACATTATCACTAGTATTACTAGTCACTATATATATACATTATCACTAGTATTACTAGTCACTATATATATACATTATCACTAGTATTACTAGGTACATTTGCATAATTACATAATTACTGGTCGTGTGTGTGAATGGGAGGAGCCTGTAGACTTGCCTTGACTCCTGGTTGACCAATGGGACCCTCGATGCCGGGGTCGCCCTGTCTTCCTCTCTCTCCTTTAAGACCGGAGTTGCCATTGTCTCCTTTGATTCCCTGTAACACACAAGATATTAGTGGCCTGCTACCTTTCTGGAACATGTAAACAGATCCAAACAGATCCAAACAGATCCAAACAGATCCAAACAGATCCAAACAGATCCAAATGGTGGCATATCAGGCCTAGGGAGGTTATTTTGGCATTAACATACATTCGAAACAAGGTTATTCAAATTAGCCTACATCACTGCAGTTTACAGCCCTAAACAATAGCGTAGTCACTTGATAGCAATAATAAATCCCCATTGAACTGTGTTGTAGCCTAGGCAGAATAATGTTCTTGTCTAAAAATATAAATGTTGGCCGAATCAATTGTGGAGCTCTGCGTGCCCAGTGACTGCAGAGCTCAGCCTGGAGAAACGCACAGATCTGCCATTTCATAATCTGTTAAAAGAAAATATTGCACTTTGACAGGTAGGCTTACATATGTATAGCCCTAATATCAAGCTAATGAATGGCCAAATATCTATCTAATATTTAGCTTCTTATTTCGGCTACACATTTCTAGCCTCTCTCTACCAGCTGTTACCGTGAGCAATAGGCTATAGCTATCCAAGCCTCTCCGCAATAGGCTATAGCTATCCAAGCCTCTCCGCAATAGGCTATATGCTACCCAAGCCTCTCCGCAATAGGCTATATGCTACCCAAGCCTCTCCGCAATAGGCTATATGCTACCCAAGCCTCTCCGCAATAGGCTATATGCTACCCAAGCCTCTCCGCAATAGGCTATATGCTACCCAAGCCTCTACGCAATAGGCTATATGCTACCCAAGCCTCTCCGCAATAGGCTATATGCTACCCAAGCCTCTCCGCAATAGGCTATATGCTACCCAAGCCTCTTCGGTATAGGCTATATGCTACCCAAGCCTCTACGCAATAGGCTATATGCTACCCAAGCCTCTCCGCAATAGGCTATATGCTACCCAAGCCTCTTCGGTATAGGCTATATGCTACCCAAGCCTCTTCGGTATAGGCTATATGCTACCCAAGCCTTTTGTCATGACATTTTTGTACTTTACTGGCATAAAAAAGGTTGGATGGAGACCTGGTTTATCACAGTGTTAATTTTGTCACTCTTTTTTGATTTAGTCTAGTCTTAGTGATTTTGACAAAAATATAATTAAGTTACATTTCATTTGAATAATGATTTAGTGTAGTTATTATCAAAATGACCAAAACAGTGGGCCATTTCAGTCAACTACATGCCCTTTAATTTTAGTCACATCACATTTGTATTATCTCATTAAAACCTGTAGTACACACAAATCACTGACTTCCATGTGCACAAACATACATAGCCTTGTCCTGCCAACATATTTTTCTGCATAACATCCTATTCTCTATGACAAACATATATAAAAAAATTATCTGGCCATGTAAATTTCTAATTCAGCCTACACAGATATGACACATTACTTAACACACACACAGAGACAGAGAGAGAGACAGAGACAGAGACAGAGAGAGAGAGAGAGAAAAGTTAACATGTTTCCCATGCCAATAAAGCCCTTTAATTGAATTGAGAGAGAGATTTGCACATAGTTACAAAACTGTATTTAACGGGAGAAACCAGAGAGAACAACAAGCTCGCTCTGTCTGTCTGTCTGTCTGTCTGTCTGTCTGTCTGTCTGTCTGTCTGTCTGTCTGTCTGTCTGTCTGTCTGTCTGTCTGTCTGTCTGTCTGTCTGTCTGTCTGTCTGTCTGTCTGTGTGTGTGTGTGTGTGTGTGTGTCTGTGTGTACCTTCTGCCCTCTGTGTCCTTTGGGACCAGGAGGTCCTTCTGTCTCCAGACACTTCACCTTGTAGCACTAACATGGGAGAAACAGAGACATCTAGTATCAATCAATCAGACAGGGAGAAACAGAGACATCTAGTATCAATCAATCAGACAGGGAGAAACAGAGACATCTAGTATTAATCAATCAATCAATAAATAATCAAACCTCTAATGTATACATATATATATACACTACATGACCAAAAGTATGTGGACACCTGCTCATCAAACATCTCATTCCAAAATCATGGGTATTAATATGGAGTTGGTCCCCCTTTGCTGCTATAACAGCCTCCACTCTTCTGGGAAGGCTTTCCACTAGATGTTGGAACATTGCTGCTATAACAGCCTCCACTCTTCTGGGAAGGCTTTCCACTAGATGTTGGAACATTGCTGCTATAACAGCCTCCACTCTTCTGGGAAGGCTTTCCACTAGATGTTGGAACATTGCTGCTATAACATTCTCCACTCTTCTGGGAAGGCTTTCCACTAGATGTTGGAACATTGCTGCTGTAACAGCCTCCACTCTTCTGGGAAGGCTTTCCACTAGATGTTGGAACATTGCTGCTATAACAGCTTCCACTCTTCTGGGAAGGCTTTCCACTAGATGTTGGAACATTGCTGCTATAACAGCCTCCACTCTTCTGGGAAGGCTTTCCACTAGATGTTGGAACATTGCTGCTATAACAGCCTCCACTCTTCTGGGAAGGCTTTCCACTAGATGTTGGAACATTGCTGCTATAACAGCCTCCACTCTTCTGGGAAGGCTTTCCACTAGATGTTGGAACATTGCTGCTATAACAGCCTCCACTCTTCTGGGAAGGCTTTCCACTAGATGTTGGAACATTGCTGCAGGGACTTGCTTCCATTCAGCCACTAGAACACTAGTGAGGTCGGGCACTGATGTTGGGCGATTAGGCCTGGCTCGCAGTCGGCGTTCCAATTCATACCAAAGGTGTTCGATAGGGTTCAGGTCAGGGCTCTGTGCAGGCCAGTCAAGTTCTTCCACACCGATCTCGACAAACCATTTCTTGTATGGACCTGGCTTTGTGCACGGGGGCATTTTCATGCTGAAACAGGAAAGGGCCTTCCCCAAACTGTTGCCACAAATTTGGAAGCACAGAATCGTCTAGAATGTCATTGTATGTTGTAGTGTTAAGATTTCCCTTCACTGGAATTAAGGGGCCATGAAAACAGCCCCAGACCATTATTCCTCCTCCACCAAACTTTACAGTCAGCACTATACTAAACAAAGTTGGCACTATGCATTGGAACAGGTAACGTTCTCCTGGCATCCACCAAACCCAGATTAGTCCGACCCAGATTAGTCCGACTGCCAGATGGTGAAGACTGACTCATCCCTCCAGAGAACGCATTTCCACTGCTCCAGAGTCCAATGGCGACGAGCTTTACACCACTCCAGCCAATGCTTGGCGTTGGGCATGATGATCTGGGGCTTGTGTGCGGCTGCTCGGCCACGGAAACCCATTTCATGAAGCTCCCGAGAAACAGTTCTTGTGCTGACGTTGCTTCCAGAGGCAGTTTGGACCTCGGTAGTGAGTGTTGCAACCGAGGACAGACACTTTTTTACGCGCTTCAGCACTCGGTTGTCCCGTTCTGTGAGCTTGTGTGGCCTACCACTTTGCGGCTGAGCCAATATTGCTCCTAGACGTTTCCACTTCACAATAACAGCGCTTACAATTGACCAGGGAAGCTCTAGCAGGGCAGAAATCTGACAACCTGACTTGTTGAAAAAGTGGTATCCTATGACGGTGCCACGTTGAAAGTCACTGAGCTCTTCAGTATGGGCCATTCTACTGCCAATGTTTGTCTATGGAGATTGCATGGCGGTGTGCTTGATTTTATACACCTGTCAGCAACGGGTGTGGCTGAAAAAGCCGAATCCACTAATTTGAATTGGTGTCCGCATACTTTGGATATATTGTGTGTATATATAGTGGTATGTCATCAGGTGTATTATAACAGTATGATGCTTCTATGTTGATTGTATGGTAACAGGTGTATTACAACAGTATGATGCTTCTATGCTGATTGTATGGTAACAGGTATATTACAACAGTATGATGCTTCTATGCTGATTGTATGGTAACAGGTGTATTATAACAGTATGATGCTTCTATGCTGATTGTATGGTAACAGGTATATTACAACAGTATGATGCTTCTATGCTGATTGTATGGTAACAGGTATATTACAACAGTATGATGCTTCTATGCTGATTGTATGGTAACAGGTATATTACAACAGTATGATGCTTCTATGCTGATTGTATGGTAACAGGTGTATTACAACAGTATGATGCTTCTATGCTGATTGTATGGTAACAGGTGTATTACAACAGTATGATGCTTCTATGCTGATTGTATGGTAACAGGTGTATTATAACAGTATGATGCTTCTATGCTGATTGTATGGTAACAGGTGTATTATAACAGTATGATGCTTCTATGTTGATTGTATGGTAAACAGGTGTATTGTTGTCCTCAGTCTCACCTCCTGATAGGCCAGATGGGTCTGGAAAAAGACAAAATAAACAGTTTAAATATAAAACTATAGTACGTAATCATCACAGTGTGTGTGTGTGTGTTTGTGTGTTACTGTGTTAGTGTGTGTGTGTGTGTGTGTGTGTGTGTGTGTGTGTGTGTGTGTGTGTGTGTGTTACTGTGTTAGTGTGTGTGTGTGTGTTAGTGTGTCTGTGTGTTACTGTGTTAGTGTGTGTGTGTGTGTGTGTGTGTGTGTGTGTGTGTGTGTGTGTGTGTGTGTGTGTTTGTGTGTTACTGTGTTAGTGTGTGTGTGTGTGTGTGTGTGTGTGTGTGTGTGTGTGTGTGTGTGTGTGTGTGTGTGTGTGTGTGTTAGTGTGTTACTGTGTGAGTGTTAGTGTGTGAGTGTGTGGGTGTGTGTTAGTGTGTGTGTGTGTGAGTGTTAGTGTGTCTGTGTGTGTGTATTACTGTGTTAGTGTGTGGGTGTGTGTTTGTGTGTGTGTTAGTGTGTGTGTGTGTGTGTGTGTGTGTTAGTGTGTGAGAGTTAGTGTGTGTGTTAGTGTTTGTGTGTGTGTGTGTTAGTGTGTGTGTTACTGTGTTAGCGTGTGGGTGTGTGTTTGTGTGTGTGTTTGTGTGTGTGTTTGTGTGTGTGTTAGTGTGTGTGTTAGTGTGTGTGTTAGTGTGTGTGTGTGTGTGTGTTACCATGGTCTTGATGATGCGGTCTATAGTGTCCAGCTGTATAACAGGCTTGTTGCCACTGAGGTCGACAGCCAGGAAGTCTTTTCTGTAGACGTTGGCCGGAGAGTTAGCAATCTCCCTCAGACCCGTCTCGTCCACGTTCTTCGTTGCCGCGACCACAAACATTCTGATGCCCTCGTCGCGCGCTCTCTCCGCCGTCACCTTCACTCCGCCGCAGGGGTTTCCTGTCACGTGACCGTCGGTGATGACGACAGCGAATCGCAGTGCCCTGGGGCCCGAAGGCGAGCGTGTAATTTCCTGTGTCATGTTGGCGAGGGCGCAGTCGATGTAGGTTCCCTTACCTAGATACCGGATACCCCTGACCCCCTGAAACAACAACAACAGTTACTGTATACCCCCTGAAACAACAACAGTTACTGTATACCCCCTGAAACAACAACAGTTACTGTATACCCCCTGAAACAACAACAACAGTTACTGTATACCCCCTGAAACAACAACAGTTACTGTATACCCCCTGAAACAACAACAGTTACTGTATACCCCTGAAACAACAACAGTTACTGTATACCCCTGAAACAACAACAGTTACTGTATACCCCTGAAACAACAACAGTTACTGTATACCCCTGAAACAACAACAACAGTTACTGTATACCCCCTGAAACAACAACAACAGTTACTGTATACCCCTGAAACAACAACAACAGTTACTGTATACCCCCTGAAACAACAACAGTTACTGTATACCCCCTGAAACAACAACAGTTACTGTATACCCCTGAAACAACAACAGTTACTGTATACCCCTGAAACAACAACAGTTACTGTATACCCCCTGAAACAACAACAGTTACTGTATACCCCCTGAAACAACAACAACAGTTACTGTATACCCCTGAAACAACAACAACAGTTACTGTATACCCCCTGAAACAACAACAGTTACTGTATACCCCCTGAAACAACAACAACAGTTACTGTATACCCCCTGAAACAACAACAACAGTTACTGTATACCCCTGAAACAACAACAACAGTTACTGTATACCCCCTGAAACAACAACAACAGTTACTGTATACCCCCTGAAACAACAACAACAGTTACTGTATACCCCTGAAACAACAACAACAGTTACTGTATACCCCCTGAAACAACAACATGCAGGGTGAACCTGTATGAAACTGTCTTTAATGTTGTGCTCCATGCAGGGTGAACCTGTATGAAACTGTCTTTAATGTTGTGCTCCATGCAGGGTGAACCTGTATGAAACTGTCTTTAATGTTGTGCTCCATGCAGGGTGAACCTGTATGGAACTGTCTTTAATGTTGTGCTCCATGCAGGGTGAACCTGTATGGAACTGTCTTTAATGTTGTGCTCCATGCAGGGTGAACCTGTATGAAACTGTCTTTAATGTTGTGCTCCATGCAGGGTGAACCTGTATGAAACTGTCTTTAATGTAGTGCTCCATGCAGGGTGAATTCCTACATTTAATGAAAACCAATACGATGTAAAGCATAATAGCAATCAATCTATGTTGACTGCTAATGTGTGTGTGTGTGTGTGTGTGTGTGTGTGTGTGTGTGTGTGTGTGTGTGTGTGTGTTGGACCCACCTGGATGAAGGCGTCCTTGGCCTGTATGCGGCTGAAGATCTGTTGTGTCTGGGAGAAGTGCAGTCCTCCTAACTGCCATCTGATCTGGACCAGACCTTTATAGTCAGCATCCTCCAGACGCTCTGCAAAGCGCTCTGTAAACATCTGCACACACATCAAGGAGGAGGAAGGGGTTAGAAATATATCCATCCATCACACACATCCATCCATCAAGGAGGAGGAAGGGGTTAGAAATATATCTATCTATCTATCATCTATCTATCTATCTATCTATCTATCTATCTATCTATCTATCTATCTATCTATCTATCTATCTATCTATCTATCTATCTATCTATCTATCTATCTATCTATCTATCTATCTATCTATCTATCCATCCATCCATCACACACATCAAGGAGGAGGAAGGGGTTAGAAATCTATCTATCTATCTATCTATCTATCTATCTATCTATCTATCTATCTATCTATCTATCTATCTATCTATCTATCTATCTATCTATCTATCTATCTATCTATCTATCTAGGGGTTAGAAATATATCCATCCATCTATCTATCCATCCATCAAGGAGGAGGAAGGGGTTAGAAATATATCCATCCATCTATCTATCCATCCATCAAGGAGGAGGAAGGGGTTAGAAATATATCCATCCATCTATCTATCCATCCATCAAGGAGGAGGAAGGGGTTAGAAATATATCTATCTATCCATCCATCACACACATCAAGGAGGAGGAAGGGGTTAGAAATATATCCATCCATCCATCCATCCATCCATCCATCCATCCATCCATCCATCCATCCATCCATCCATCCATCCATCCATCCATCCATCCATCCATCATCCATCCATCCATCCATCCATCCATCCATCCATCCATCCATCCATCCATCCATCCATCCATCCATCCATCCATCTATCATCCATCCATCTATCAAAACACTCTGTAAACATCTGCACACACATTAAGAAGCAATACAGATTTAAAAATAAGAGTTTATAAAGAGTTTATAAATAAGAGTTTATAAAGAGTTGATCCAGGGGGAGGGGGAACATTATAATATAGTAGTAGGAACCTTAATGCTCTCCACCAGTGATCCAGGGGGAGGGGGAACATTATAATATAGTAGTAGGAACCTTAATGCTCTCCACCAGTGATCCAGGGGGAGGGGGAACATTATAATATAGTAGTAGGAACCTTAATGCTCTCCACCAGTGATCCAGGGGGAGGGGGAACATTATAATATAGTAGTAGGAACCTTAATGCTCTCCACCAGTGATCCAGGGGGAGGGGTAACATTATAATATAGTAGTAGGAACCATAATGCTCTCCACCAGTGATCCAGGGGGAGGGGGAACATTATAATATAGTAGTAGGAACCTTAATGCTCTCCACCAGTGATCCAGGGGGAGGGGGAACATTATAATATAGTAGTAGGAACCTTAATGCTCTCCACCAGTGATCCAGGGGGAGGGGGAACATTATAATATAGTAGTAGGAACCTTAATGCTCTCCACCAGTGATCCAGGGGGAGGGGGAACATTATAATATAGTAGTAGGAACCTTAATGCTCTCCACCAGTGATCCAGGGGGAGGGGTAACATTATAATATAGTAGTAGGAACCTTAATGCTCTCCACCAGTGATCCAGGGGGAGGGGGAACATTATAATATAGTAGTAGGAACCTTAATGCTCTCCACCAGTGATCCAGGGGGAGGGGGAACATTATAATATAGTAGTAGGAACCTTAATGCTCTCCACCAGTGATCCAGGGGGAGGGGGAACATTATAATATAGTAGTAGGAACCTTAATGCTCTCCACCAGTGATCCAGGGGGAGGGGTAACATTATAATATAGTAGTAGGAACCTTAATGCTCTCCACCAGTGATCCAGGGGGAGGTTCTTGCAGGGCGATGGTCTCAGACGTGTCGATCGTAAAGTACACATCTATAGGACACTCATGTTTCTCTGCAGGACACACACAGACACACACACACACACACACGTTAGGTCACAAGATAACACACACACGTTAGAACATATGATAACACACACACATTAGGACATATGATAACACACACACGCATGTACATGTAAACACAAACAAACATCCAATGAAATCTCAAAATGTTTTACTTCTTGTTTAGTGTAAACAGAGGACTACATATTGGACATCCAAACTACAGAACATCAAAGTCTGAGAAATGAAAAACATATTTTACAAAGAGCTCTGGTCAAATAGAGCTCTGGTCAAATAGGGCTCTGGTCAAATAGGGCTCTGGTCAAATAGAGCCCTGGTCAAATAGAGCTCTGGTCAAATATGGCTCTGGTCAAATAGGGCTCTGGTCAAATAGAGCTCTGGTCAAATAGAGCTCTGGTCAAATAGGGCTCTGGTCAAATAGGGCTCTGGTCAAATAGGGCTCTGGTCAAATAGAGCTCTGGTCAAATAGGGCTCTGGTCAAATAGAGCTCTGGTCAAATAGGGCTCTGGTCAAATAGAGCTCTGGTCAAATAGAGCTCTGGTCAAATAGAGCCCTGGTCAAAACGGGCCCCGGTCAAATAGAGCTCTGGTCAAATAGAGCTCTGGTCAAATAGAGCCCTGGTCAAATAGAGCCCTGGTCAATTAGAGCCCTGGTCAAATAGAGCTCTGGTCAAATAGAGCTCTGGTCAAATAGAGCCCTGGTCAAATAGAGCCCTGGTCAAATAGAGCTCTGGTCAAATAGAGCTCTGGTCAAATAGAGCTCTGGTCAAATAGAGCTCTGGTCAAATAGAGCCCTGGTCAAATAGAGCTCGGGTCAAATAGAGCCCTGGTCAAATAGAGCTCGGGTCAAATAGAGCTCTGGTCAAATAGAGCTCTGGTCAAATAGAGCCCTGGTCAAATAGAGCTCTGGTCAAATAGAGCTCGGGTCAAATAGAGCTCTGGTCAAATAGAGCTCTGGTCAAATAGAGCCCTGGTCAAATAGAGCTCGGGTCAAATAGAGCCCTGGTCAAATAGAGCTCGGGTCAAATAGAGCTCGGGTCAAATAGAGCCCTGGTCAAATAGAGCTCTGGTCAAATAGAGCCCTGGCCAAATAGAGCTCTGGTCAAATAGAGCCCTGGTCAAATAGAGCCCTGGTCAAATAGAGCCCTGGTCAAATAGAGCCCTGGTCAAATAGAGCTCGGGTCAAATAGAGCCCTGGTCAAATAGAGCTCGGGTCAAATAGAGCCCTGGTCAAATAGAGCTCGGGTCAAATAGAGCTCGGGTCAAATAGAGCCCTGGTCAAATAGAGCTCTGGTCAAATAGAGCTCGGGTCAAATAGAGCCCTGGTCAAATAGAGCCCTGGTCAAATAGAGCCCTGGTCAAATAGAGCTCGGGTCAAATAGAGCCCTGGTCAAATAGAGCTCGGGTCAAATAGAGCCCTGGTCAAATAGAGCTCGGGTCAAATAGAGCTCGGGTCAAATAGAGCCCTGGTCAAATAGAGCTCGGGTCAAATAGAGCCCTGGTCAAATAGAGCTCGGGTCAAATAGAGCCCTGGTCAAATAGAGCTCGGGTCAAATAGAGCCCTGGTCAAATAGAGCTCGGGTCAAATAGAGCTCGGGTCAAATAGAGCTCGGGTCAAATAGAGCCCTGGTCAAATAGAGCCCTGGTCAAATAGAGCCCTGGTCAAATAGAGCTCGGGTCAAATAGAGCCCTGGTCAAATAGAGCTCGGGTCAAATAGAGCCCTGGTCAAATAGAGCTCGGGTCAACTAGAGCCCTGGTCAAATAGAGCTCTGGTCAAATAGAGCCCTGGTCAAATAGAGCTCGGGTCAAATAGAGCCCTGGTCAAATAGAGCCCTGGTCAAATAGAGCCCTGGTCAAATAGAGCCCTGGTCAAATAGAGCCCTGGTCAAATAGAGCCCTGGTCAAATAGAGCTCGGGTCAAATAGAGCCCTGGTCAAATAGAGCCCTGGTCAAATAGAGCTCGGGTCAAATAGAGCCCTGGTCAAATAGAGCTCGGGTCAAATAGAGCCCTGGTCAAATAGAGCTCTGGTCAAATAGAGCCCTGGTCAAATAGAGCTCGGGTCAAATAGAGCCCTGGTCAAATAGAGCCCTGGTCAAATAGAGCCCTGGTCAAATAGAGCCCTGGTCAAATAGAGCTCGGGTCAAATAGAGCCCTGGTCAAATAGAGCCCTGGTCAAATAGAGCCCTGGTCAAATAGAGCTCGGGTCAAATAGAGCCCTGGTCAAATAGAGCCCTGGTCAAATAGAGCCCTGGTCAAATAGAGCCCTGGTCAAATAGAGCTCGGGTCAAATAGAGCCCTGGTCAAATAGAGCCCTGGTCAAATAGAGCCCTGGTCAAATAGAGCCCTGGTCAAATAGAGCCCTGGTCAAATAGAGCCCTGGTCAATAATATGGCACCATGTAGGGAATAGGGTGCCATTTGGGATGCAGTGCAGACTGGAGTATGATGTCAGTATGATGTAAGTATGATGTCAGTATGATGTCAGATCTAGAGCGGTGCATGGTAGGAAGGGAACTCACTGTTGCATTCTGGGAAGGCCTGGGCGTGTGCTGCGGCTCCAAACAGTAACCACAGCACGATGAACTCTGACATCATCATCATCATCCTCTCCTCCTACCTGACACACACAAACACACAAACACACTTTAAATACTTAAATACACAAATGACATCACATTTGAATAGAATTACTATATCTCACCTGGGGTAGTACATATTCCTGAACAGTTATACAGATGGATAGTTACACAGATGGACATTCAAACAGATGGACAGTACCTGCTATAGAGAGGTAAAACCACCATGTAACTACCTATATGCTGCTATAGAGAGGTAAAACCACCACGTAACTACCTATACGCTGCTATAGAGAGGTAAAACCACCATGTAACTACCTATATGCTGCTATAGAGAGGTAAAACCACCATGTAACTACCTATATGCTGCTATAGAGGTAAAACCACCATGTAACTACCTATATGCTGCTATAGAGAGGTAAAACCACCATGTAACTACCTATATGCTGCTATAGAGAGGTAAAACCACCATGTAACTACCTATATGCTGCTATAGAGAGGTAAAACCACCATGTAACTACCTATATGCTGCTATAGAGAGGTAAAACCACCATGTAACTACCTATATGCTGCTATAGAGAGGTAAAACCACCATGTAACTACCTATATGCTGCTATAGAGGTAAAACCACCATGTAACTACCTATATGCTGCTATAGAGAGGTAAAACCACCATGTAACTACCTATATGCTGCTATAGAGGTAAAACCACCATGTAACTACCTCTATGCTGCTATAGAGAGGTAAAACCACCAGGTAACTACCTATATGCTGCTATAGAGAGGTAAAACCACCATGTAACTACCTATACGCTGCTATAGAGAGGTAAAACCACCATGTAACTACCTATATGCTGCTATAGAGAGGTAAAACCACCATGTAACTACCTATATGCTGCTATAACGAGGTAGACCACCATGTAACTACCTATATGCTGCTATAACGAGGTAGACCACCATGTAACTACCTATATGCTGCTATAGAGGTAAAACCACCATGTAACTACCTATATGCTGCTATAGAGAGGTAAAACCACCAGGTAACTACCTATATGCTGCTATAGAGGTAAAACCCCCAGGTAACTACCTATATGCTGCTATAGAGGTAAAACCCCCAGGTAACTACCTATATGCTGCTATAGAGATAAAACCACCATGTAACTACCTATATGCTGCTATAGAGAGGTAAAACCACCATGTAACTACCTATATGCTGCTATAGAGAGGTAAAACCACCAGGTAACTACCTATATGCTGCTATAGAGGTAAAACCACCAGGTAACTACCTATATGCTGCTATAGAGAGGTAAAACCACCATGTAACTACCTATATGCTGCTATAGAGAGGTAAAACCACCATGTAACTACCTATATGCTGCTATAGAGGTAAAACCACCATGTAACTACCTATATGCTGCTATAGAGGTAAAACCACCATGTAACTACCTATATGCTGCTATAGAGAGGTAAAACCACCATGTAACTACCTATATGCTGCTATAGAGAGGTAAAACCACCATGTAACTACCTATATGCTGCTATAGAGGTAAAACCACCATGTAACTACCTATATGCTGCTATAGAGAGGTAAAACCACCATGTAACTACCTATATGCTGCTATAGAGGTAAAACCACCATGTAACTACCTATATGCTGCTATATAGAGGTAAAACCACCATGTAACTACCTATATGCTGCTATAGAGGTAAAACGACCATGTAACTACCTATATGCTGCTATAGAGGTAAAACCACCATGTAACTACCTATATGCTGCTATAGAGAGGTAAAACCACCATGTAACTACCTATATGCTGCTATAGAGAGGTAAAACCACCATGTAACTACCTATATGCTGCTATAGAGGTAAAACCACCATGTAACTACCTATATGCTGCTATAGAGAGGTAAAACCACCATGTAACTACCTATATGCTGCTATAGAGGTAAAACCACCATGTAACTACCTCTATGCTGCTATAGAGAGGTAAAACCACCATGTAACTACCTATATGCTGCTATAGAGAGGTAAAACCACCATGTAACTACCTCTATGCTGCTATAGAGAGGTAAAACCACCAGGTAACTACCTATATGCTGCTATAGAGAGGTAAAACCACCATGTAACTACCTATACGCTGCTATAGAGAGGTAAAACCACCATGTAACTACCTATATGCTGCTATAGAGAGGTAAAACCACCATGTAACTACCTATATGCTGCTATAGAGAGGTAAAACCACCATGTAACTACCTATATGCTGCTATAGAGAGGTAAAACCACCATGTAACTACCTATATGCTGCTATAGAGAGGTAAAACCACCATGTAACTACCTATATGCTGCTATAGAGAGGTAAAACCACCAGGTAACTACCTATATGCTGCTATAGAGAGGTAAAACCACCAGGTAACTACCTATATGCTGAGTTAGAGAGGTAAAACCACCATGTAACTACCTATATGCTGCTATATAGAGGTAAAACCACCATGTAACTACCTATATGCTGCTATAGAGGTAAAACCACCATGTAACTACCTATATGCTGCTATAGAGAGGTAAAACCACCATGTAACTACCTATATGCTGCTATAGAGGTAAAACCACCATGTAACTACCTATATGCTAATATAACGAGGTAGACCACCATGTAACTACCTATATGCTGCTATAACGAGGTAGACCACCATGTAACTACCTATATGCTGCTATAGAGGTAAAACCACCATGTAACTACCTATATGCTGCTATAGAGAGGTAAAACCACCAGGTAACTACCTATATGCTGCTATAGAGGTAAAACCCCCAGGTAACTACCTATATGCTGCTATAGAGGTAAAACCCCCAGGTAACTACCTATATGCTGCTATAGAGATAAAACCACCATGTAACTACCTATATGCTGCTATAGAGAGGTAAAACCACCATGTAACTACCTATATGCTGCTATAGAGAGGTAAAACCACCATGTAACTACCTATATGCTGCTATAGAGAGGTAAAACCACCATGTAACTACCTATATGCTGCTATAGAGAGGTAAAACCACCAGGTAACTACCTATATGCTGCTATAGAGGTAAAACCACCATGTAACTACCTATATGCTGCTATAGAGGTAAAACCACCATGTAACTACCTATATGCTGCTATAGAGGTAAAACCACCATGTAACTACCTATATGCTGCTATAGAGGTAAAACCACCATGTAACTACCTATATGCTGCTATAGAGAGGTAAAACCACCATGTAACTACCTATATGCCGCTATAGAGAGGTAAAACCACCATGTAACTACCTATATGCTGCTATAGAGAGGTAAAACCACCATGTAACTACCTATACGCTGCTATAGAGAGGTAAAACCACCATGTAACTACCTATATGCTGCTATAGAGGTAAAACCACCATGTAACTACCTATACGCTGCTATAGAGAGGTAAAACCACCATGTAACTACCTATATGCTGCTATAGAGAGGTAAAACCACCATGTAACTACCTATATGCTGCTATAGAGGTAAAACCACCATGTAACTACCTATACGCTGCTATAGAGAGGTAAAACCACCATGTAACTACCTATATGCTGCTATAGAGAGGTAAAACCACCATGTAACTACCTATATGCTGCTATAGAGAGGTAAAACCACCATGTAACTACCTATATGCTGCTATAGAGAGGTAAAACCACCATGTAACTACCTATATGCTGCTATAGAGAGGTAAAACCACCATGTAACTACCTATATGCTGCTATAGAGAGGTAAAACCACCATGTAACTACCTATATGCTGCTATAGAGAGGTAAAACCACCAGGTAACTACCTATATGCTGCTATAGAGGTAAAACCACCATGTAACTACCTATATGCTGCTATAGAGAGGTAAAACCACCATGTAACTACCTATATGCTGCTATAGAGGTAAAACCACCATGTAACTACCTATATGCTGCTATAGAGAGGTAAAACCACCATGTAACTACCTATATGCTGCTATAGAGAGGTAAAACCACCATGTAACTACCTATATGCTGCTATAGAGGTAAAACCACCATGTAACTACCTATATGCTGCTATAGAGAGGTAAAACCACCAGGTAACTACCTATATGCTGCTATAGAGGTAAAACCACCAGGTAACTACCTCTATGCTGCTATAGAGAGGTAAAACCACCATGTAACTACCTATACGCTGCTATAGAGAGGTAAAACCACCATGTAACTACCTCTATGCTGCTATAGCCTACATATTAATTTAGTTTGTCATTCTATCGTTTTCATGCGATTTTTGTTGTAAATAAATCTAATTGATTTAGAATCTATTTGAAATAATTTCCCATCAATTTTATTACCAACTCTGTGTATTCTCAAATTCAAAAAAGTGAGGGAGCCCGCTCCCCTTCACTATGGTAGCATGACATCCCTTCCTGAACACACACACCCACTACCGTACCTCCCTGCCCGTCCAAATAAAACATTGAAATATTGATCATTTATTTGACCGAGACGCGCGGACAGAAAGACGCCTCAAACTCGCCTAAAAGCATCCGAGCGCGCGAAACAGATGCTGTCAAGACCAGAATATGGCACGTCATACTATTTCTGGCCAGACTGCATTAGATACATGGGCTACATTTAGTAAGACAAGAAGGACGCTGTTCTCCTCGTTAGTTTTAGCAGAGAGGAAGAGGCAAAGCGAGAGAGCTCACTCTCGCCAACATCTGTCCTGACTAAACCCAATGCGTTTCAATGGGCATAACATGCAGTCCTAAGCTTATTACCGGCGCTCCTGCGCTTGGGACTGGCATTTTTTCAGGGCAGAGACATGAGCATCTCGACATTATATACATATCTCTGGTTTCAGCCACTTGCGAATTGGAAAGGACAGTTGGCGAGTGCACTGTTCGGATGCTGGATTCCCCTAAAGTAAATTGATGTTTTGCCAAAATTATATAACTACTCCTGTCTAAATAAAATCATTCAAAATACTTTACCAGAGAGCTTGACTTAGCCACAAAGGATCATTAGCTTATTATTATATTTTTTTTAAATAGCTGTGGATTGTTTCAAATCAGCATAGGCCCATGACTAGTTGGGAAACCAGGAATTTCCTGTGAAAACAACTGTCGAGTGTATAGAAATCAAACTGATTCGTTCTGGCTCCGGCCTGGCCTCCTCTAACGGTCCGGTAACGCAGGGTTTAACGGGGATGAACAGGGAGCCATGTTCTGCACTGGGTGTGTTGCAGAATTATACACACATTATCTGAGCAGAATATCATATCTTTCCAATAAATGTGTCTTAGGAACCACCATATCAACACGATAAAGCAGTAATGGGATATGTAATCTGCGCATGCCTAGATCTGGAACGCACCCAGTCAGCACAGAACAGTGTCCATCTGATCTGGAACGCACCCAGTAGGCACAGAACAGTGTCCATCTGAACTGGAACGCACCCAGTAGGCACAGAACAGTGTCCATCTGAACTGGAACGCACCCAGTAGGCACAGAACAGTGTCCATCTGAACTGGAACGCACCCAGTAGGCACAGAACAGTGTCCATCTGATCTGGAACGCACCCAGTCAGCACAGAACAGTGTCCAACTGAACTAAAGTTGATTTTCGCAACTCTGTCTAAAACCGAAATATTAGCGGTGGCCAAAAATAGTTTATAGCTAATTGACTGGTCACCAAATGAGAGTGGAGACGATGCGCATGCATATATACAAATACTTCACAAACACATTTACAAGGCTTTAACAATTTGATAGAGCCTAACGGATATTTGAGTCGGATATTAAAGATAACCGAGAGAGAGATTATTTGTTTTATTGTTTATTTCACTTTTGTATATTATCTACCTCACTTGCTTTGGCAATGTTAACACATGTTTCCCATGCTAATAAAGCCCCTTGAATTGAATTGAATTGAGAGAAAGAGATGGGCGAACTAACGGCAGAGATAGCAGCAGTTAAACTTTCTAAACTCACCCAAAACTTCTTTGTAACAGCTCTTGGAACCCTCACTGGATCAGTCTCTCATCTCGTGGGGAGAAAGACAGGAGGAAAGGAGAGGAATAAAACGATGTTCTGGATGCGTGTGAGGTTCGGGCGTACCAAAACGAGAAGAGACGGCTTGCTCTCCCGTTTCTCTCCGTGAGCTCGAGCTGTTTTGATCCCTCCTCCTGTTCTCCCGCATGCATCCACGAGGAGGCGCCCTGGGTCCACAGGAGGTGTGTGTGTCTGTACATGTGTGCTCGTGTGTTTGCGCGCTTGTGCGTGTGTGCGTGCACTTGTGTTGGCGCGTGCCAGTACGCCTGTTAATCTCCTTTCAGCATTCAGTGATGTGACTTGTTTTGATTGTGCCTAGCAGCAGGGCTTGAGAGAGAGTTCAGCAGGATCTGAATTGACCATATGAGTGCTTATAGCGAGACCTGGGGCGTGGGCTTAGCTCAGACACAGACACAGGCACAGGCACAGGCACAGGCACAGACACATGCACATGCACAGACACAGACACAGACACAGACACAGGCACAGGCACAGACACAGACACAGACACAGACACAGGCACAGGCACAGACACAGGCACAGGCACAGACACAGACACAGACACAGACACAGACACAGACACAGGCACAGGCACAGGCACAGGCACAGACACAGACACAGACACAGACACAGCCACAGACACAGGCACAGACACAGACACAGACACAGACACAGACACAGGCACATGCACAGACACAGCCACAGCCACAGGCACAGACACAGACACAGACACAGCCACAGACACAGACACAGACACATGCACATGCACAGACACAGACACAGACACAGCACGGGGCGGGGCGGGGCGGGGCGGGGCGGGGCGGGGCGGGGCGGGGCATCAATGCTTTTAAGTCTTGTTGGATGTCATCCGGTTGGTAATGGAACACATGGATGGATTCACAGGGAAATGGACTGGGAATAAACTATGGACATGTTAGAGTTCTATAGAACACACATGGACGCACACTAAACAGCACTGTAATGACCTGTGTGTGTGTGTGTTTATATGTGGTGCTGAGGTGTGTGTGGTCGGGTACCTGTGGAGGGTCTGTTTAAACAATTGCTGTCAACACGCCTTGCACACACACACACACACACACACACACACACACACACACACACACACACACACACACACACACACACACACACACACACACACACACACACACACACACACACACACACACACACACACACACGCACACACACGCCAGATGTTTCTGGCGAGGGGTGCATTTTTCCTTAAAAAGAGAACAGAGGGAAGTGTGTGTTAGTGTGTGTGTGTGTGTCTGTGTGTGTCTGTGTGTGTGTGTGTGTGTGTGTGTGGGGGGGAGAGCTTTGCTCTCCTCTGTTTCAATGTGACTCATGAAGAAAGAATGACCCTCCTCTCCTCGTATCCTTTCCTCTCTCTCTAAATCCAAAATTAACCCTTACCCCTTTCCCCCTAACCCTTACCTCTTACCCGCTTACCTCCTATCCCCTGCCCTACCTTCTTTCCTCCTTACCCCTAACCCTCTCTGGGGGTCCAGAAGTGGTAAGAGCCGTGGAGGATTATTGCCGTCCGTGTCCCGAATGCCAATTTACTGAACCTAAAACTCTAATCCCTTTGCCTCTCATAGACGTCCCATTTGAGAGACCTGCCATGGAACTGGTGGGTCCTCTGGTAAAGTCCGCCAAAGGGCACCAATATTTCCTGGTGATTTTAGACTATGCCACTCGCTACCCAGAGGCCATTCCCCTAAGAACTATGACCTCGAAAGGTATTACCAAGGAGCTGGTGATGTTCTTTAGCCGAGTGGGAATAGCCGAGGAGATCCTCACCGACCCGGGGACCCCCGTCATGTCCCGGATCATGCAGGACTTGCAAGCTCCTGAAGGTAAAACAAATCTGCACTTCTGTGTACCACCCTTACAGAGTGGCTCGTTGAAAGATTTAATAAAACCTTTTAAAGATGCATGCTCCGTAAGGTAGTAGACCAGGATGGAAGGAGCTTCTACACCTGCATTGCTTGCTGTTTGGGGTTTTAGGCTGGGTTTCTGTACAGCACTTTGATATATCAGCTGATGTAAGAAGGGCTTTATAAATACATTTGATGTGATTTGAGCATGCCATACATGCTCTTTTCCATAAAGGAGGTGGCCCAGGCGTCCACTGGGTTCTTCCCGTTCGAGCTCCTATATGGACGACAACCCCGGGGCTTTCTGGGCATTGCAAAGGAGAGCTGGGAGACTAAGCCAAGCCCGCATCACAGTTTCATCGACCATGTGGCTGAAATGGGTGATCGGATGCAAATGTTGTGGCCAATGGTAAGAGAGTATATGGCCCAAGCCCAAGAAGCGCAGAAGAGGGTCTACAATCGGGGAGCTCAACCCAGAGAATTTCCAGAATGTGGAGAGAGTTCTGGTACTGGTGCCCAAAACAGAGAATATGTTTCTGGCCACCTGGAAGAGGCCATACAAGATCCAGGAGAAGGCGAGTCCAGTGAACTACAAAGTTCGGCAGCCAGGGCTCCGGAAGCCGGTGCAAATACACCACATTTACTTTTTCAAAAAGTGGCAAGCCCGAGAGGCGTTGCTTGGTGATGCTGTGTCTCCTGTCCTCACAGAAGCAGCTGGAGAAGAGGTTTCCATTAGCACCCAGCTTACAAAACTACAGCAGGAAGAGATGGGGGACACAACCTTAATTAATGCACCACCACATCCACACAAAACTCGGAAAGAAGGTAACATTACGGCCTTATAGGATCCCAGATGTTAAAAATGGGGATTATCGAGCTGTCCCATAGTGAATGGTGCAGCCCGATCGTCTTAGTTCTGAAGTCGGACGGGTCAGTAAGGTTTTGCAATGACTTCTGAAAACTAAATGAGATATCGAAATTTGGCACTTATCCTATGCCCCGTGTAGATGAGCTGATTGACCGCCTGGGCAATGCCCGGTATATCAGCACCCTGGATCTTACTAAGGGGTGCTGGCAGGTTCCCCTGGCTCCAGAAGCGAGGGAGAAGACGGCCTTTGCCACGCCTACAGGGCTGTACCATTACACGGTTCTACCCTTCGGCCAGCATGGAGCTCCGTCTACTTTTCAGAGGCTGATGGATAGGGTCCTGAGACCCCACAGTGAGTACTGAGACCTCACAGTGAGTACTGAGACCCCACAGTGAGTACTGAGACTTCACAGTGAGTACTGAGACCTCACAGTGAGTACTGAGACCCCACAGCGAGTACTGAGACCCCACAGTGAGTACTGAGACCCCACAGTGAGTACTGAGACCCCACAGTGATTACTGAGACCCCGCAGTGAGTACTGAGACCTCACAGTGAGTACTGAGACCCCACAGTGAGTACTGAGACCTCACAGTGAGTACTGAGACCCCACAGTGAGTACTGAGACCCCGCAGTGAGTCCTGAGACCTCGCAGTGAGTACTGAGACCACACAGTGAGTACTGAGACCCCACAGTGAGTCCTGAGACCCCGCAGTGAGTCCTGAGACCTCGCAGTGAGTACTGAGACCACACAGTGAGTACTGAGACCCCACAGTGAGTACTGAGACCCCACAGTGAGTACTGAGACCCCACAGTGAGTACTGAGACCCCACAGCGAGTAGTGAGACCCCACAGTGAGTACTGAGACAACACAGTGAGTACTGAGACCCCGCAGTGAGTCCTGAGACCTCGCAGTGAGTACTGAGACCACACAGTGAGTACTGAGACCCCATAGTGAGTACTGAGACCCCACAGTGAGTACTGAGACCCCACAGTGAGTACTGAGACCCCACAGTGAGTACTGAGACCCCACAGTGAGAACTGAGACCACACAGTGAGTACTGAGTACTGAGACCCCACAGTGAGTACTCGGCAGCATATTTGATAACGTGATTTTGTACAACCCTAACTGGGAATCTCACCTGATGAAGCTCAATGCTGTCTTGTAGGCTCTTCACAGAGCAGGTCTAACTGCCAATGCTGTCTTGGAGGCTCTTCACAAAGCGGGTCTAACTGCCAATGCTGTCTTGGAGGCTCTTCACAGAGCAGGTCTAACTCCCAACTTTGCCATAGACCTGACCCGAGTGAGGACAGCCAGTTGAATTTCTGCTTTCCTTTGTTTGGATAAGCCGGTAAACAGCTTAGCTGTCCGGTAGCAGAGAGGGACCAGAAGACCTGTGTAGAAAGGCTCAAAGAGGAGCTAGATTTTGGGTTTGGTT
>NW_024061247.1:50000-66346 GCF_016432855.1 Salvelinus namaycush
CAGAACACAAAGAAACAGGGCTACATTCCAGAACACAAAGAAACAGGGCTACGTTCCAGAACACAATGAAACAGGGCTACGTTCCAGAACACAAAGAAACAGGGCTACGTTCTAGAACACAAAGAAACAGGGCTACGTTCCAGAACACAAAGAAACAGGGCTACGTTCCAGAACACAAAGAAACAGGGCTACATTCCAGAACACAACGAAACAGAACCCAAGGTTGACTAAGAAAACAAATACAGAACCTTACAAGTGTGAATGGGACAGTACATGTTCCTGGGGAGACTGTTAACTACATTGAATGGTCCACAAAGTTCTACAGAAACAACAGTAAGGTCGAATGGTAATGATTCACTAAGTTCCCAGGAAGACTGTTTGTGGTCCATAGGGTATGGAGAAAATTAGAAACCCACTTCTATGGAAACTGCTCATTCCCAAAAGTGATATGAGGAAAGAGTGTGTGTGTTTCTCTCTCTCCTTCTCTCTGCATCCAGAAAAGAGGAGGAGAGGTCATTCTCAGAGAAACGAAGGAGCAGCTTTCAAACACGCACACACACACACACACACACACACACACACACACACACACACACACACACACACACACACACACACACACACACACACACACACACACACACACACACACACACACACACACACGCTCTGTGGAATGTTGCTGATAAGCCAGTGAGCTTTGGGATCCAGCTGTCTGTCCTTCTGAAAAATTACACTTCAGACATGTCCAACACACACACCCACCCACCCACACACACACACCCACCCACCCACCCACCCACCCACCCACCCACCCACCCACCCACCCACCCACACACCCACACACCCACACACACACACACACACACACACACACACACACACACACACACACACACACTGACCCTTTTCCACACACATAATTAAAGGTCAACTGCCCCTTAGGGCTTTCATACCAGAGACATTGTTTCTATGTGACATTGATGTGAGTCAAACATTCATTCTAGTGTCAAACTACAATACATAGGGTAATTTTGGTCATAAAGTCAGTCTGGTGACTTACTGGGTTGGTATGGACTACTTACATGGCCACTTCTGCCAATGATGTATAATTTCTCAGAGACATCAAGGTGTGGTCTGCCCCCAACTGTCCAGAGACAACAAGGTGAGGTCTGCCCCCAACTGTCCAGAGACAACAAGGTGAGGTCTGCCCCCAACTGCCCAGAGACAACAAGGTGTGGTCTGCCCCCAGCTGTCCAGAGACAACAAGGTGTGGTCTGCCCCCAACTGTCCAGAGACAACAAGGTGTGGTCTGCCCCCAGCTGTCCAGAGACAACAAGGTGTGGTCTGCCCCCAACTGTCCAGAGACAACAAGGTGTGGTCTGCCCCCAACTGCCCAGAGACAACAAGGTGTGGTCTGCCCCCAACTGTCCAGAGACAACAAGGTGTGGTCTGCCCCCAGCTGTCCAGAGACAACAAGGTGAGGTCTGCCCCCAACTGTCCAGAGACAACAAGGTGTGGTCTGCCCCCAACTGTCCAGAGACAACAAGGTGTGGTCTGCCCCCAGCTGTCCAGAGACAACGAGGTGTGGTCTGCCCCCAGCTGTCCAGAGACAACAAGGTGTGGTCTGCCCCCAACTGTCCAGAGACAACGAGGTGTGGTCTGCCCCCAGCTGTCCAGAGACAACAAGGTGTGGTCTGCCCCCAACTGTCCAGAGACAACAAGGTGTGGTCTGCCACCAACTGTCCAGAGACAACAAGGTGAGGTCTGCCCCCAACTGTCCAGAGACAACAAGGTGTGGTCTGCCCCCAACTGCCCAGAGACAACAAGGTGTGGTCTGCCCCCAGCTGTCCAGAGACAACAAGGTGAGGTCTGCCCCCAGCTGTCCAGAGACAACAAGGTGATGTCTGCCCCCAACTGTCCAGAGACAACAAGGTGAGGTCTGCCCCCAGCTGTCCAGAGACAACAAGGTGAGGTCTGCCCCGAACTGTCCAGAGACAACAAGGTGTGGTCTGCCCCGAACTGTCCAGAGACAACAAGGTGTGGTCGGCCCCCAGCTGTCCAGAGACAACAAGGTGTGGTCTGCCCCGAACTGTCCAGAGACAACAAGGTGTGGTCTGCCCCCAACTGCCCAGAGACAACAAGGTGTGGTCTGCCCCCAACTGTCCAGAGACAACAAGGTGTGGTCTGCCCCCAGCTGTCCAGAGACAACAAGGTGAGGTCTGCCCCCAACTGTCCAGAGACAACAAGGTGTGGTCTGCCCCCAGCTGTCCAGAGACAACGAGGTGTGGTCTGCCCCCAGCTGTCCAGAGACAACAAGGTGTGGTCTGCCCCCAACTGTCCAGAGACAACGAGGTGTGGTCTGCCCCCAGCTGTCCAGAGACAACAAGGTGTGGTCTGCCCCCAACTGTCCAGAGACAACAAGGTGTGGTCTGCCACCAACTGTCCAGAGACAACAAGGTGAGGTCTGCCCCCAACTGTCCAGAGACAACAAGGTGTGGTCTGCCCCCAACTGCCCAGAGACAACAAGGTGTGGTCTGCCCCCAGCTGTCCAGAGACAACAAGGTGAGGTCTGCCCCCAGCTGTCCAGAGACAACAAGGTGATGTCTGCCCCCAACTGTCCAGAGGCAACAAGGTGAGGTCTGCCCCCAGCTGTCCAGAGACAACAAGGTGAGGTCTGCCCCGAACTGTCCAGAGACAACAAGGTGTGGTCTGCCCCGAACTGTCCAGAGACAACAAGGTGTGGTCGGCCCCCAGCTGTCCAGAGACAACAAGGTGTGGTCTGCCCCGAACTGTCCAGAGACAACAAGGTGTGGTCTGCCCCCAACTGTCCAGAGACAACAAGGTGAGGTCTGCCCCCAACTGTCCAGAGACAACAAGGTGAGGTCTGCCCCCAGCTGTCCAGAGACAACAAGGTGTGGTCTGCCCCCAGCTGTCCAGAGACAACAAGGTGTGGTCTGCCCCCAACTTTCCAGAGACAACAAGGTGTGGTCTGCCCCCAGCTGTCCAGAGACAACAAGGTGAGGTCTGCCCCCAACTGTCCAGAGACAACAAGGTGTGGTCTGCCCCCAGCTGTCCAGAGACAACAAGGTGTGGTCTGCCCCCAGCTGTCCAGAGACAACAAGGTGTGGTCTGCCCCCAGCTGTCCAGAGACAACAAGGTGTGGTCTGCCCCCAGCTGTCCAGAGACAACAAGGTGAGGTCTGCCCCCAACTGCCCAGAGACAACAAGGTGAGGTCTGCCCCCAACTGTCCAGAGACAACAAGGTGTGGTCTGCCCCCAGCTGTCCAGAGACAACAAGGTGTGGTCTGCCCCCAGCTGTCCAGAGACAACAAGGTGTGGTCTGCCCCAACTGTCCAGAGACAACAAGGTGTGGTCTGCCCCCAACTGCCCAGAGACAACAAGGTGTGTTCTGCCCCGAACTGTCCAGAGACAACAAGGTGTGGTCTGCCCCGAACTGCCCAGAGACAACAAGGTGTGTTCTGCCCCGAACTGTCCAGAGACAACAAGGTGTGGTCTGCCCCCAACTGCCCCCAACTGTCCAGAGACAACAAGGTGTGGTCTGCCCCCAACTGCCCCCAACTGTCCAGAGACAACAAGGTGTGGTCTGCCCCCAACTGTCCAGAGACAACAAGGTGAGGTCTGCCCCCAACTGCCCAGAGACAACAAGGTGTGGTCTGCCCCCAACTGCCCAGAGACAACAAGGTGTGGTCTGCCCCGAACTGCCCCCAACCGTCCAGAGACAACAAGGTGAGGTCTGCCCCCAACTGCCCAGAGACAACAAGGTGTGGTCTGCCCCCAGCTGTCCAGAGACAACAAGGTGAGGTCTGCCCCCAACTGCCCAGAGACAACAAGGTGTGGTCTGCCCCCAGCTGTCCAGAGACAACAAGGTGTGGTCTGCCCCCAACTGTCCAGAGACAACAAGGTGTGGTCTGCCCCCAACTGTCCAGAGACAACAAGGTGAGGTCTGCCCCCAACTGTCCAGAGACAACAAGGTGTGGTCTGCCCCCAACTGTCCAGAGACAACAAGGTGTGGTCTGCCCCCAACTGCCCAGAGACAACAAGGTGAGGTCTGCCCCCAGCTGTCCAGAGACAACAAGGTGATGTCTGCCCCCAACTGTCCAGAGACAACAAGGTGAGGTCTGCCCCCAGCTGTCCAGAGACAACAAGGTGTGGTCTGCCCCCAACTGCCCAGAGACAACAAGGTGTGGTCTGCCCCCAACTGTCCAGAGACAACAAGGTGTGGTCTGCCCCCAACTGTCCAGAGACAACAAGGTGTGGTCTGCCCCCAACTGTCCAGAGACAACAAGGTGAGGTCTGCCCCGAACTGTCCAGAGACAACAAGGTGTGGTCTGCCCCGAACTGTCCAGAGACAACAAGGTGTGGTCTGCCCCCAACTGTCCAGAGACAACAAGGTGTGGTCTGCCCCCAGCTGTCCAGAGACAACAAGGTGTGGTCTGCCCCCAACTGTCCAGAGACAACAAGGTGTGGTCTGCCCCCAACTGTCCAGAGACAACAAGGTGTGGTCTGCCCCGAACTGTCCAGAGACAACAAGGTGTGGTCTGCCCCCAACTGTCCAGAGACAACAAGGTGTGGTCTGCCCCCAGCTGTCCAGAGACAACAAGGTGAGGTCTGCCCCCAGCTGTCCAGAGACAACAAGGTGTGGTCTGCCCCGAACTGTCCAGAGACAACAAGGTGTGGTCTGCCCCCAACTGTCCAGAGACAACAAGGTGAGGTCTGCCCCCAACTGTCCAGAGACAACAAGGTGAGGTCTGCCCCCAGCTGTCCAGAGACAACAAGGTGAGGTCTGCCCCCAGCTGTCCAGAGACAACAAGGTGTGGTCTGCCCCCAACTGTCCAGAGACAACAAGGTGTGGTCTGCCCCCAGCTGTCCAGAGACAACAAGGTGTGGTCTGCCCCCAACTGTCCAGAGACAACAAGGTGTGGTCTGCCCCCAGCTGTCCAGAGACAACAAGGTGTGGTCTGCCCCCAGCTGTCCAGAGACAACAAGGTGTGGTCTGCCCCCAACTGCCCAGAGACAACAAGGTGTGGTCTGCCCCCAACTGTCCAGAGACAACAAGGTGAGGTCTGCCCCCAACTGTCCAGAGACAACAAGGTGTGGTCTGCCCCCAACTGTCCAGAGACAACAAGGTGTGGTCTGCCCCCAGCTGTCCAGAGACAACAAGGTGTGGTCTGCCCCCAGCTGTCCAGAGACAACAAGGTGTGGTCTGCCCCCAACTGCCCAGAGACAACAAGGTGAGGTCTGCCCCCAACTGTCCAGAGACAACAAGGTGTGGTCTGCCCCCAGCTGTCCAGAGACAACAAGATGTGGTCTGCCCCCAACTGTCCAGAGACAACAAGGTGTGGTCTGCCCCCAACTGTCCAGAGACAACAAGGTGTGGTCTGCCCCCAGCTGTCCAGAGACAACAAGGTGTGGTCTGCCCCCAACTGTCCAGAGACAACAAGGTGTGGTCTGCCCCGAACTGCCCAGAGACAACAAGGTGTGTTCTGCCCCGAACTGTCCAGAGACAACAAGGTGTGGTCTGCCCCCAACTGCCCCCAACTGTCCAGAGACAACAAGGTGTGGTCTGCCCCCAACTGCCCCCAACTGTCCAGAGACAACAAGGTGTGGTCTGCCCCCAACTGTCCAGAGACAACAAGGTGAGGTCTGCCCCCAACTGCCCAGAGACAACAAGGTGAGGTCTGCCCCCAACTGTCCAGAGACAACAAGGTGTGGTCTGCCCCGAACTGCCCAGAGACAACAAGGTGAGGTCTGCCCCCAACTGTCCAGAGACAACAAGGTGAGGTCTGCCCCCAACTGCCCAGAGACAACAAGGTGTGGTCTGCCCCGAACTGCCCCCAACCGTCCAGAGACAACAAGGTGAGGTCTGCCCCCAACTGCCCAGAGACAACAAGGTGTGGTCTGCCCCCAACTGCCCAGAGACAACAAGGTGAGGTCTGCCCCCAGCTGTCCAGAGACAACAAGGTGAGGTCTGCCCCCAACTGCCCAGAGACAACAAGGTGTGGTCTGCCCCCAGCTGTCCAGAGACAACAAGGTGTGGTCTGCCCCCAACTGTCCAGAGACAACAAGGTGTGGTCTGCCCCCAACTGCCCAGAGACAACAAGGTGTGGTCTGCCCCCAACTGTCCAGAGACAACAAGGTGTGGTCTGCCCCGAACTGTCCAGAGACAACAAGGTGTGGTCTGCCCCCAACTGTCCAGAGACAACAAGGTGTGGTCTGCCCCCAACTGCCCAGAGACAACAAGGTGTGGTCTGCCCCCAACTGTCCAGAGACAACAAGGTGTGGTCTGCCCCGAACTGTCCAGAGACAACAAGGTGTGGTCTGCTCCCAACTGTCCAGAGACAACAAGGTGTGGTCTGCCCCCAACTGTCCAGAGACAACAAGGTGTGGTCTGCCCCCAACTGCCCAGAGACAACAAGGTGTGGTCTGCCCCCAACTGTCCAGAGACAACAAGGTGTGGTCTGCCCCCAACTGTCCAGAGACAACAAGGTGTGGTCTGCCCCCAACTGCCCAGAGACAACAAGGTGTGGTCTGCCCCCAACTGTCCAGAGACAACAAGGTGTGGTCTGCCCCCAACTGTCCAGAGACAACAAGGTGTGGTCTGCCCCCAACTGTCCAGAGACAACAAGGTGTGGTTACTCTCTAGATTTTTTCCTAGGTTCCTGCCGTTCTAGGGAGTTTTTCCTAGCCACCGTGCTACTACACCTGTATTGCTTGCTCTCTGGGGTTTAGGCTCAGTGTCTGTATAACCACTTTGGGACAAATCTGATGTAGAAAGGGCTTTATAAATAAATGTGATCGATACTAGCTTGCTAGCTAATCATATGATGTTGCCAGCTGACTTAAAAAAATAAATATACTCGAACGGGCTAACTAACGTTAGCTAGCTAAGCTAGCTATCCTGTCAGTTAGCCAACTTTCTTCAGCTCTGGCAAAGATATGATAACTAACCCAGATTTGCAAGTTAGGTGGCTAGCTAGTTAGCATTCAGGGGCTTCGTCTGGTAATCCAAAACAACATGCTGTTCTCATAAAGTTTTATTGAGTATTTTCAAAATAAATTAAGGCTGGTTTAGTACAAATATAGCAAAATTTATCAGGAACATTCAGCAACGTACACAGCTGGTTGCATAGCAACGGAGTCAGCAGCCTGAGTCTATTCTGTAGTTACAGTCCCTCTATTCAGCAACGAACACAGCTGGTTGCATAGCAACGGAGTCAGCGGCCTGAGTCTATTCTGTAGTTACAGTCCCTCTATTCAGCAACGTACACAGCTGGTTGCATAGCAACGGAGTCAGCGGCCTGAGTCTATTCTGTAGTTACAGTTCCTCTATTCAGCAACGTACACAGCTGGTTGCATAGTAACGGAGTCAGCGGCCTGAGTCTATTCTGTAGTTACAGTTCCTCTATTCAGCAACGAACACAGCTGGTTGCATAGCAACGGAGTCAGCGGCCTGAGTCTATTCTGTAGTTACAGTCCCTCTATTCAGCAACGTACACAGCTGGTTGCATAGCAACGGAGTCAGCGGCCTGAGTCTATTCTGTAGTTACAGTCCCTCTATTCAGCAACGTACACAGCTGGTTGCATAGCAACGGAGTCAGCGGCCTGAGTCTATTCTGTAGTTACAGTCCCTCTATTCAGCAACGTACACAGATGGTTGCATAGTAACGGAGTCAGCGGCCTGAGTCTATTCTGTAGTTACAGTCCCTCTATTCAGCAACGTACACAGCTGGTTGCATAGCAACGGAGTCAGCGGCCTGAGTCTATTCTGTAGTTACAGTCCCTCTATTCAGCAACGTACACAGCTGGTTGCATAGCAACGGAGTCAGCGGCCTGAGTCTATTCTGTAGTTACAGTCCCTCTATTCAGCAACGTACACAGCTGGTTGCATAGCAACGGAGTCAGCGGCCTGAGTCTATTCTGTAGTTACAGTCACTCTATTCAGCAACGTACACAGCTGGTTGCATAGCAACGGAGTCAGCGGCCTGAGTCTATTCTGTAGTTACAGTCCCTCTATTCAGCAACGTACACAGCTGGTTGCATAGCAACGGAGTCAGCGGCCTGAGTCTATTCTGTAGTTACAGTCCCTCTATTCAGCAACGTACACAGCTGGTTGCATAGCAACGGAGTCAGCGGCCTGAGTCTATTCTGTAGTTACAGTCCCTCTATTCAGCAACGAACACAGCTGGTTGCATAGCAACGGAGTCAGCGGCCTGAGTCTATTCTGTAGTTACAGTCCCTCTATTCAGCAACGTACACAGCTGGTTGCATAGCAACGGAGTCAGCGGCCTGAGTCTATTCTGTAGTTACAGTCCCTCTATTCAGCAACGTACACAGCTGGTTGCATAGCAACGGAGTCAGCGGCCTGAGTCTATTCTGTAGTTACAGTCCCTCTATTCAGCAACGTACACAGCTGGTTGCATAGCAACGGAATCAGCGGCCTGAGTCTATTCTGTAGTTACAGTCCCTCTATTCAGCAACGTACACAGATGGTTGCATAGCAACGGAGTCAGCGGCCTGAGTCTATTCTGTAGTTACAGTCCCTCTATTCAGCAACGTACACAGCTGGTTGCATAGCAACGGAATCAGCGGCCTGAGTCTATTCTGTAGTTACAGTCCCTCTATTCAGCAACGTACACAGCTGGTTGCATAGCAACGGAGTCAGCGGCCTGAGTCTATTCTGTAATTACAGTCCCTCTATTCAGCAACGTACACAGCTGGTTGCATAGCAACGGAGTCAGCGGCCTGAGTCTATTCTGTAGTTACAGTCCCTCTATTCAGCAACGTACACAGCTGGTTGCATAGCAACGGAGTCAGCGGCCTGAGTCTATTCTGTAGTTACAGTTCCTCTATTCAGCAACGAACACAGATGGTTGCATAGCAACGGAGTCAGCGGCCTGAGTCTATTCTGTAGTTACAGTCCCTCTATTCAGCAACGTACACAGCTGGTTGCATAGCAACGGAGTCAGCGGCCTGAGTCTATTCTGTAGTTACAGTTCCTCTATTCAGCAACGTACACAGCTGGTTGCATAGCAACGGAGTCAGCGGCCTGAGTCTATTCTGTAGTTACAGTCCCTCTATTCAGCAACGTACACAGCTGGTTGCATAGCAACGGAATCAGCGGCCTGAGTCTTTTCTGTAGTTACAGTCCCTCTATTCAGCAACGTACACAGATGGTTGCATAGCAACGGAGTCAGCGGCCTGAGTCTATTCTGTAGTTACAGTCCCTCTATTCAGCAACGTACACAGCTGGTTGCATAGCAACGGAGTCAGCGGCCTGAGTCTATTCTGTAGTTACAGTCCCTCTATTCAGCAACGTACACAGCTGGTTGCATAGTAACGGAGTCAGCGGCCTGAGTCTATTCTGTAGTTACAGTCCCTCTATTCAGCAACGTACACAGCTGGTTGCATAGCAACGGAGTCAGCGGCCTGAGTCTATTCTGTAGTTACAGTCCCTCTATTCAGCAACGTACACAGCTGGTTGCATAGCAACGGAGTCAGCGGCCTGAGTCTATTCTGTAGTTACAGTCCCTCTATTCAGCAACGTACACAGCTGGTTGCATAGCAACGGAGTCAGCGGCCTGAGTCTATTCTGTAGTTACAGTCCCTCTATTCAGCAACGAACACAGCTGGTTGCATAGCAACGGAGTCAGCGGCCTGAGTCTGTAGTTACAGTCCCTTCTGTTATTATATAAATTACTTCCAAAATAGAGAAAGTCATTTTTCTCATTCTATGATTTTTGAGTTCTTTCATTCAAAGGCTACGTACAAAACGTGGTGGATGTGTTGTTCAGCAGGATGCTGGGAACCCCACAAAACATGGTGGATGTGTTGTTCAGCAGGATGCTGGGAACCCCATGGTGGATGTGTTGTTCAGCAGGATGCTGGGGCCCCGTGGTGGATGTGTTGTTCAGCAGGATGCTGGGGCCCCGTGGTGGATGTGTTGTTTAGCAGGATGCTGGGAACCCCGTGGTGGATGTGTTGTTCAGCAGGATGCTGGGAACCCCCACTTTGTTTAAAGTGACCAGGACTGCAGAATAAAGTCGGGGATTTATTTCTATTGTGGTCCGATTTTTTACATAAATACATACACTACCGGTCAAAAGTTTTAGAACACCTACTCATTCAAGGGTTTTTCTTTATTTTTACTATTTTCTACATTGTAGAATAACACACATGGAATCATATAGTAACCAAAAAAGTGTTAAACAAATCAAAATATATTTATATTTGAGATTCTTCAAATAGCCACCCTTTGCCTTGATGACAGCTTTGCACACACTTGGCGTTCTCTCAACCAGCTTCATGAGGTAGTCACCTGGAATGCATTTAAATTAATAACAGGTGTGTCTTGTTAAAAGTTCATTTGTGGAATTTCTTTCCTTCTTAATGCGTTTGAGCCAATCAGATGTGTTGTGACAAGGTTGGCGGTGTTATACAGAAGATAGTCCTATTTTGTAAAAGACCAAGTCCATATTATGGCAAGAACAGCTCAAATAAGCAAAGAGAAAGGACCGTCATTACTTTAAGACATGAAGTTCAGTCAATTCGGAACATTTCAAGAACTTCAAGTGCAGTCTCAAAAACCATGAAGCGCTATGAAGAAACTGGCTCTCATGAGGACCGCCACAGGAAAGGAAGACCCAGAGTTATCTCTGCTGCAGAGGATAAGTTCATTAGAGTTACCAGCCTCAGAAATTGCAGCCCAAATAAATGCTTCAGAGTTCAAGTAACAGACACATCTCAACATCAACTGTTCAGAGGAGACTGTATGAATCAGGCCTTCATGGTCAAATTGCTGCAAAGAAACCACTACTAAAGGACACCAATAAGAAGAAGAGACTTGCTTTGGCCAAGAAACATGAGCAATGGACATTAGACCGATGGAAATGTGTCCTTTGGTCTGGAGTCCGTATTGGAGATTTTTGGTTCCAACAGCAGTGTCTTTGTGAGACGAGGTGTGGGTGAAGGGATAATCTCCTCGTGTATTTCCCACCGTAAAGCATGTAGGAGGAGGTGTTATGGTGTGGGGGTGCTTTGCTGGTGACACTGTCTGTGATTTATTTAGAATTCAAGGCACACTTAACCAGCATGTCTACCACAGCATTCTGCAGCGATACGCCATCCCATCTGGTTTGGGCTTAGTGGGACTATCATTTGTTTTTCAACAGGACATTGACCCAAAATACCTCCAGGCTGTGTAAGGGCTATTATACAGAGACGGAGAGTGATGGAGTGCTGCATCAGATGACCTGTCCTCCACAATCCCCCGACCTCAACCCAACTGAGATGGTTGAGAGAATGCCAAGAGTGTGCAAAGCTATCATCAAGGCAAAGGGTGGCTACTTTGAAGAATCTCAAATATAAAAGATGCTTTGTTTAACACTTTTTTGGTTACTACATGATTCCATGTGTGTTCTTTCATAGTTTTGATGTCTTCACTATTATTCTACAATGTAGAAAATAGTTTAAAAAATATAAAGAAAAACCCTTGAATGAGTAGGTGTTCTAAAACTTTTGACCGGTACTGTATAAAATTACTGATAGACACATTACAGAGATACATATTTTAAATAGTCTCAACCTCCAGATGAGTACGAGGGGTGAGGTTAACTACAATTCTGACCAGCTTGCTGGTAGCTTATTGTTTAGATGGTTGGGGCTGCTGGGGAACCATGATGATAATCAGACACTAGACTAGATGGTTGGGGCTGCTGGTGAACCATGATGATAATCAGACACTAGACTAGATGGTTGGGACTGCTGGGGAACCATGATGATAATCAGACACTAGACTAGATGGTTGGGGCTGCTGGTGAACCATGATGATAATCAGACACTAGACTAGATGGTTGGGACTGCTGGGGAACCATGATGATAATCAGACACTAGACTAGATGGTTGGGACAGCTGGGGACCCGTGATGATAATCAGACACTAGACTAGATGGTTGGGGCTGCTGGGGAACCATGATGATAATCAGACACTAGACTAGATGGTTGGGGCTGCTGGTGAACCATGATGATAATCAGACACTAGACTAGATGTTTGGGGCTGCTGGTGAACCATGATGTGCAGCATAATCAGACACTAGACTAGATGGTTGGGGCTGCTGGTGAACCATGATGATAATCAGTGACACTAGACTAGATGTTTGGGGCTGCTGGTGAATCATGATGATAATCAGTGACACTAGACTAGATGGTTGGGGCTGCTGGTGAACCATGATGATAATCAGTGACACTAGACTAGATGGTTGGGGCTGCTGGGGAACCATGATGATAATCAGTGACACTAGATTAGATGTTTGGGACTGCTGGTGAACCATGATGATAATCAGACACTAGACTAGATGGTTGGGGCTGCTGGGGAACCATGGTGATAATCAGACACTAGACTAGATGTTTGGGGCTGCTGGTGAACCATGATGATAATCAGACACTAGACTAGATGGTTGGGGCTGCTGGTGAACCATGATGATTATCAGTGACACTAGACTAGATGGTTGGGGCTGCTGGTGAATCATGATGATAATCAGACACTAGAGTAGATGGTTGGGGCTGCTGGTGAACCATGATGATAATCAGACACTAGACTAGATGGTTGGGGCTGCTGGGGAACCATGGTGATAATCAGACACTAGACTAGATGGTTGGGGCTGCTGGGGAACCATGATGATAATCAGACACTAGACTAGATGTTTGGGACTGCTTGTGAACCATGATGATAATCAGACACTAGACTAGATGGTTGGGACTGCTTGTGAACCATGATGATAATCAGACACTAGACTAGATGTTTGGGACTGCTTGTGAACCATGATGATAATCAGTGACACTAGACTAGATGTTTGGGGCTGCTGGGGAACCATGATGTGCAGCATAATCAGACACTAGACTAGATGGTTGGGGCTGCTGGTGAACCATGATGATAATCAGACACTAGACTAGATGTTTGGGGCTGCTGGTGAACCATGATGATAATCAGACACTAGACTAGATGTTTGGGGCTGCTGGTGAACCATGATGATAATCAGACACTAGACTAGATGTTTGGGGCTGCTGGGGAACCATGATGATAATCAGACACTAGACTAGATGTTTGGGACTGCTTGTGAACCATGATGATAATCAGACACTAGACTAGATGGTTGGGACTGCTTGTGAACCATGATGATAATCAGACACTAGACTAGATGTTTGGGACTGCTTGTGAACCATGATGATAATCAGTGACACTAGACTAGATGTTTGGGGCTGCTGGGGAACCATGATGTGCAGCATAATCAGACACTAGACTAGATGTTTGGGGCTGCTGGTGAACCATGATGATAATCAGACACTAGACTAGATGTTTGGGACTGCTTGTGAACCATGATGATAATCAGACACTAGACTAGATGGTTGGGGCTGCTGGGGAACCATGATGATAATCAGACACTAGAGTAGATGGTTGGGGCTGCTGGTGAACCATGATGATAATCAGTGACACTAGACTAGATGGTTGGGGCTGCTGGTGAACCATGATGATAATCAGACACTAGACTAGATGTTTGGGACTGCTTGTGAACCATGATGATAATCAGACACTAGACTAGATGGTTGGGGCTGCTGGTGAACCATGGTGATAATCAGACACTAGACTAGATGGTTGGGGCTGCTGGTGAACCATGGTGATAATCAGACACTAGACTAGATTGTTGGGGCTGCTGGGGAACCATGATGATAATCAGACACTAGACTAGATGGTTGGGACTGCTGGTGAACAATGATGATAATCAGACACTAGAGTAGATGGTTGGGGCTGCTGGGGAACCATGGTGATAATCAGACACTAGACTAGATGGTTGGGGCTGCTGGTGAACCATGATGACAATCAGTGACACTAGACTAGATGGTTGGGACTGCTTGTGAACCATGATGATAATCAGACACTAGACTAGATGGTTGGGGCTGCTGGTGAACCATGGTGATAATCAGACACTAGACTAGATGGTTGGGGCTGCTGGTGAACCATGGTGATAATCAGACACTAGACTAGATGGTTGGGGCTGCTGGGGAACCATGATGATAATCAGACACTAGACTAGATGGTTGGGACTGCTGGTGAACAATGATGATAATCAGACACTAGAGTAGATGGTTGGGGCTGCTGGGGAACCATGGTGATAATCAGACACTAGACTAGATGGTTGGGACTGCTGGTGAACCATGATGATAATCAGACACTAGACTAGATGTTTGGGACTGCTTGTGAACCATGATGATAATCAGACAGATTTGAACCCTCAAGATGCATACATGTGTGACCTGCTCAATACGACTACATGCCGCAGATCAAACCAGATGATACAATAAGTCATAAAAAAAGACACAGACATGACGCGCAGAATCAGGATACAATCTACTCTAGAAGAAGTGCCCCATACACTGAACCCGTATGAAGTGCTCTACTCAGTACAACCATAGATCAAAACGGATGTAATAACATTGTACCATGCGTGTGGCGCCCAAACGAAAACCACCATCACTTTGGTACAAGTATCTCCCTCTGAACAACACGTGGGGTGTGACACCAGATGAATACAAAAAAAAAAAAAAGTGGTGTTCTCATTGTATTGAAACCTCCATATGAAGCCTAGACTGAATAATCTACTCTAAACCCCAATAGAACGCCGATACACTCTCTACCACCCAGGTCAGGGTACTGGGCGCCAGATGAACCCAGATGAATACATCTACTCTAACACCCAGATGAATACATCTACTCTAAAACCCAGATAAATACATCTACTCTAACACCCAGATAAATACATCTACTCTAAACCCAGATGATACATCCTCTAAAACCCGATGTACTCTACTCTACTGCACACCCAATAAGATACATCTACTCTAACACCCAGATAAATACATCTACTCTAAACCCCAGATAAATACATCTACTCTAAACCCCAGATAAATACATCTACTCTAACACCCAAATGAACCCACAAAATACCTACCTAAACCCATAAACCCAGATAATACATCTACTCTAAACCCAGATGAATACATCTACTCTAACACCCAGATGAACCCAGATGAATACATCTACTCTAACACCCAGATAAACCCAGATGAATACATCTACTCTAACACCCAGATGAACCCAGATGAATACATCTACTCTAACACCCAGATGAACCCAGATAAATACATCTACTCTAAAACCCAGATGAATACATCTACTCTAAACCCCAGATGAACCCAGATGAATACATCTACTATAAAAGTAATTCACAGTCTGGGAAACAGTTACAGTAACACTAGTCATCATGACTGATTTGAGGTTAAAACTCTGAACTTGAAATGTCATGGTGTTTAAGCCTGCCATGTTTTGCACATCTAAAGTGCTCAGTAAGCTCTTCTCAATTCATCTGGCATTGAGTTGAATATGATCCAATCCTGGCATAATGAATTATTATATTTCAGTGTAACATCCTGGTACTATGGTACTGTTAATGTACTGTAGGACCTACTGTTATACATCCTATTTAGAGTAGTGGTTCCTGTGTTCATATAGGACTGTTGTTTTATACATCCTATACCAGGGTAGAGTAGTGGTTCCTGTGTTCATATAGGACTGTTTTATACATCCTATACCAGGGTAGAGTAGTGGTTCCTGTGTTCATATAGGACTGTTTAATACATCCTATACCAGGGTAGAGTAGTGGTTCCTGTGTTCATATAGGACAACTGTTTTATACAGGGGAGAGGTCGATTAGGTGACCGTGATGGTATGAGGACCAGATTGGGAATTTAGCCAAGACACTAGGGTTAACACCCCTACTCTTACGATAAGTGCCATGGGGATCTTTAGTGACCACAGAGAGTCAGGACACCCGTTTAACGTCCCATCTGAAAGACGGCACCCTACACAGGGCAATGTCCCCAATCACTGCCCTGGGATATTATTATTTAAACCTACTGGCCTTCCAACACCACCTCTAGCAGCATCTGGTCTCCCACCCAGGGACCGACCAGGACCGATACTGCTTAGCTTCAGAGGCAAGCCAGCAGTGGTATGCTGCTGGTTAAAGCCAGCAGTGGGATGCAGGGTGGTATGCTGCTGGTTATAGCCAGCAGTGGGATGCAGGGTGGTATGATGCTGGATAAAGCCAGCAGTGGGAATGCAGGGTGTATGCTGCTGTTATAGCCAGCAGTGGGATGCAGGTGGTATGCTGCTGGTTAAAGCCAGCAGTGGGATGCAGGGTGGTATGATGCTGGTTAAAGCCAGCAGTGGGGTGCAGGGTGGTATGATGCTGGTTATAGCCAGCAGTGGGTT
>NW_024061247.1:66446-98946 GCF_016432855.1 Salvelinus namaycush
TGACACTAGACTAGATGTTTGGGGTGCTGGGGAACCATGAGTGCGCATAATCAGACACTAGACTAGATGGTTGGGGCTGCGTGGTGAACCATGATGATAATCAGAACACTAGACTAGATGTTTGGGCTGCTGGTGAACCATGATGTAATCAGACACTATACTAGATGTTTGGGGCTGCGGTGAACCATGGTGTGATAATCAGACACTAGACTAGATGGTTGGGACTGCTGTGAACCATGGTGATAACAGAACTAGACTAGATGGTGGGGCTGTGGTGAACCATGATGATAATCAGACACTAGAGTAGATGGTTGGGGCTGCTGGGGACCATGATGATAATCAGACACTAGACTAGATGGTTGGGTGCTGGTGAACCATGATGATAATCAGACACTAGACTAGATGTTTGGGGCTGCTGGTGAACCATGATGATAATCAGACACTAGACTAGATGGTTGGGGCTGCTGGTGAACCATGATGATAATCAGAGACACTAGACTAGATGGTTGGGGCTGCTGGTGAACATGATGATAATCAGACACTAGACTAGATGTTGGGACTGCTTGTGAACCATGATGATAATCAGTGACACTAGACTAGATGTTTGGGGCTGCTGGGGAACCATGATGTGCAGCATAATCAGACACTAGACTAGATGGTTGGGGCTGCTGGTGAACCATGATGATAATCAGACACTAGACTAGGTGTTTGGGGCTGCTGGTGAACCATGGTGATAATCAGACACTAGACTAGATGGTTGGGGCTGCTGGTGAACCATGATGATAATCAGACACTAGACTATGTGTGGGGCTGCTGGTGAACCATGATGATAATCAGACACTAGACTAGATGGTTGGGGCTGCTGGTGAACCATGATGATAATCAGACACTAGAGTAGATGGTTGGGGCTGCTGGTGAACCATGATGATAATCAGACACAGACTAGATGTTTGGGGCTGCTGGGGAACCATGATGAAATCAGACACTAGACTAGATGGTTGGGGCTGCTGGTGAAACCATGATGATAATCAGACACTAGACTAGATGGTTGGGGCTGCGGTGAATCATGATGATAATCAGACACTAGACTAGTGTTGGGCTGCTGGTGAACCATGATGATAATCAGACACTGACTAGATGGTTGGGGCTGCTGGTGAACCATGATGATAATCAGACACTAGATAGTGTTGGGGCTGCTGGTGAACCATGTGATAATCAGACACTAGACTGAAGTGTTTGGGGCTGCGGTGAACCATGATGATAATCAGACACTAGACTAGATGTTTGGACTGCTGTGAACCATGATGATAATCAGACACTAGACTAGATGGTTGGGATGCTTGTGAACCATGATAATCAGAACATAGACTAGATGTTTGGGGCTGCTGGTGAACCATGATGATAATCAGACACTAGATAGATGTTTGGGGCTGCTGGTGAACCATGATGATAATCAGACACTAGACTAGAGGTTGGGGCTGCTGGTGAACCATGATGTAATCAGACACTAGACTAGATGTTTGGGCTGCTGGTGAACCATGATGATAATCAGACACTAGACTAGATGTTTGGGGCTGGGTGAACCATGATGATAATCAGACACTAGACTAGATGGTGGGACTGCTTGTGAACCATGATGATAATCAGACACTAGACTAGATGTTTGGGACTGCTTGTGAACCATGATGATAATCAGGACACTAGACTAGATGTTTGGGCTGCTGGGAACCATGATGTGATAATCAGACACTAGACTAGATGTTGGGCTGCTGGAACCATGATGTAATCAGACACTAGATAGATGTTTGGGACTGCTGTGAACCTGATGATAATCAGACACTAGACTAGATGGTTGGGCTGCTGGGGAACCATGGTGATAATCAGACACTAGACTAGATGGTTGGGGCTGCTGGGAACCATGATGATAATCAGGACACTAGACTAGATGGTTGGGGCTGCTGGTAACCATGATGATAATCAGACACTAGACTAGATGGTGGGGCTGCTGGTGAACCATGATGATAATCAGACACTAGACTAGATGTTTGGGACTGCTTGTGAACCATGATGATAATCAGACAATAGAATAGATGGTTTGGATGCTTGTGAACCATGATGAATCAGACACTAGACTAGGTTGGGCTGCTGGTGAACCATGATGATAATCAGACAATAGATAGATGTTTGGGGCTGCTGGTGAACCATGATGATAATCAGACACTAGACTAGATGTTGGGGCTGCTGGGAACATGATGTAATCAGACACTAGATAGATGTTTGGGCTGCTGGAACCATGATGATAATCAGACACTAGACTAGATGTTTGGGCTGCTGGTGAACCATGATGATAATCAGACACTAGACTAGATGGTTGGACTGCTTGTGAACCATGATGATAATCAGACACTAGACTAGATGTTTGGGACTGCTTGTGAACCATGATGATAATCAGTGACACTAGACTAGATGTTTGGGGCTGCTGGGGAACCATGATGTGCAGCATAATCAGACACTAGACTAGATGGTTGAGGCTGCTGGTGAACCATGATGATAATCAGACACTAGACTAGATGTTTGGGCTGTGGTGAACCATGATGATAATCAGACACTAGACTAGATGGTTGGGGCTGCTGGGAACCATGGTGATAATCAGCACTAGACTAGATGGTTGGGGCTGCTGGGGACCATGGTGATAATCAGACACTAGACTAGATGGTTGGGGCTGGGTGAACCATGATGATAATCAGACACTAGACTAGATGGTTGGGACTGCTGGTGAACCATGATGATAATCAGACACTAGACTAGATGTTGGGGCTGCTGGTGAAACATGATGATAATCAGACACTAGACTAGATGTTTGGGGCTGCTGGTGAACCATGATGATAATCAGGCACTGATAGATGTTGGGGGCTGGTGAACCATGATGATAATCAGGGACACTAGATAGATGTTTGGGGCTGGTGAAACCATGAGTGGCGCATAATCAGACACTAGACTAGATGTTGGGGCTGCTGGGGAACATGATGAAATCAGACACTAGACTAGATGTTTGGGATGCTGTTGAACAATGATGATAATCAGACACTAGAGTAGATGGTTGGGGCTGCTGGGGAACCATGGTGATAATCAGACACTAGACTAGATGGTTGGGATGCTGGTGACCATGATGATAATCAGACACTAGACTAGATGTTTGGGACGGCTTGTGAACCATGAGATAATCAGACACTAGACTAGATGGTTGGGACTGCTTGAACCATGATGATAATCAGACACTAGACTAGATGTTTGGGACTGCTTGTGAACCATGATGATAATCAGAGACTAGACTAGATGGTTTGGGGCTGCTGGGGAACCATGATGTGAGATAATCAGACACTAGACTAGATGGTGGGGCTGCTGGTGAACCATGATGATAATCAGACACTAGACTAGATGTTTGGGGTGCTGTGAACATGATGATAATCAGACACTAGACTAGATGTTTGGGGCTGCTGGTGAACCATGGTGATAATCAGACACTAGACTAGATGGTTGGGACTGCTTGTGAACCATGGTGATAATCAGACACTAGACTAGATGGTTGGGGCTGCTGGTGAACCATGATGATAATCAGACACTAGAGTAGATGGTTGGGGCTGCTGGGGAACCATGATGATAATCAGACACTAGACTAGATGTTTGGGGTTGCTGGTGAACCATGATGATAATCAGACACTAGACTAGATGTTGGGGCTGCTGGTGAACCATGATGATAATCAGACACTAGACTAGATGGTTGGGGCTGCGGTGAACCATGATGATAACAGACACTAGACTAGATGTTGGGGTGCTGGTGAACCATGATGATAATCAGACACTAGACTAGATGTTGGGGACTGCTTGTGAACCATGATGATAATCAGTGACACTAGACTAGATGTTTGGGATGCTGGGGAACCATGATGTGCAGCATAATCAGACAAGACTAGATGGTTGGGGCTGCGGTGAACCATGATGATAATCAGACACTAGACTAGGTGTTTGGGGCTGCTGGGAACACAGGTGATAATCAGACACTAGACTAGATGGTTGGGGCTGCTGGTGAACCATGATGATAATCAGACACTAGACTAGGTGTTTGGGGCTGCTGGGGAACATGATGATAATCAGACACTAGACCGTAGAGTTGGGCTGCTGGTGAACCATGATGATAATCAGACACTAGAGTAGATGGTTGGGGCTGCTGGTGAACCAGTGATAATCAGACACTAGACTAGATGGTTGGGGCTGCTGTGTGAACCATGATGATATCAGACACTAGACTAGATGGTTGGGGCTGTGGTGAACCATGATGATAATCAGACACTAGACTAGATGGTTGGGGCTGCTAGTGAATCATGATGATAATCAGACACTAGACTAGATGTTTGGGGGGCTGGTGAACCATGATGATAATCAGACACTAGCTAGATGGTTGGGGCTGCTGGTGAACCATGATGATAATCAGACACTAGACTAGATGGTTTGGGGTGCTGGTGAACCATGGTGATAATCAGACACTAGACTAGATGTTTGGGCTGCTGGTGAACCATGATGATAATCAGACACTAGACTAGATGTTTGGGACTGCTTGTGAACCATGATGATAATCAGACACTAGACTAGATGGTTGGGACTGCTTGTGAACCATGATGATAATCAGACACTAGACTAGATGTTTGGGGCTGCTGGTGAACCATGATGATAATCAGACACTAGAGTAGATGTTTGGGGCTGCTGGTGAACCATGATGATAATCAGACACTAGACTAGATGGTTGGGGCTGCTGGTGAACCATGATGATAATCAGACACTAGACTAGATGTTTGGGGCTGCTGGTGGAACCATGATGATAATCAGACACTAGACTAAGGTTTGGGGCTGCTGGGAACCATGATGATAATCAGACACTAGACTAGATGGTGTGGGACTGCTTGTGAACCATGATGATAATCAGACACTAGACTAGATGTTTGGGACTGCTTGTGAACCATGATGATAATCAGTGACACTAGACTAGATGTTTGGGGCTGCTGGAGGACCATGATGTGCATAATCAGACATAGACTAGATGTTGAGGCGTGGTGAACCATGATGATAATCAGACACTAGACTAGATGTTTGGGGCTGCTGGTGAACCATGATGATAATCAGACGTAGATAGATTGGTTGGGGCTGCTGGGGAACCATGGTGATAATCAGACACTAGACTAGATGGTTGGGGCTGCTGGGGAACATGTGATAATAGAAACTAGAATAGATGGTTGGGGCTGCTGGTGAACCATGATGATAATCAGACACTAGACTAGATGGTTGGGATGCTGGTGAACCATGGTGATAATCAGACACTAGATAGATGTTGGGATGCTGGTGAACCATGATGATAACAGAGTGGGATGCAGGGTGGTATGATGCTGGTTATAGCCAGCAGTGGGATGCAGGGGGTATGCTGCTGGTAAGGGGATGCAGGGTGGTATGATGCTGGTTAAAGCCAGCAGTGGGGTGCAGGGTGGTATGATGCTGGTTATAGCCAGCAGTGGGATGCAGGGTGGTATGATGCTGGCTTTAACCAGCAGTGGGATGCAGGGTGGTATGCTGCTGGTTAAAGCCAGCAGTGGGATGCAGGGTGGTATGCTGCTGGTTATAGCCAGCAGTGGGATGCAGGGTGGTATGATGCTGGTTATAGCCAGCAGTGGGGTGCAGGGTGGTATGCTGCTGGTTAAAGCCAGCAGTGGGGTGCAGGGTGGTATGCTGCTGGTTATAGCCAGCAGTGGGATGCAGGGTGGTATGATGCTGGTTAAAGCCAGCAGTGGGATGCAGGGTGGTATGATGCTGGTTATAGCCAGCAGTGGGGTGCAGGGTGGTATGCTGCTGGTTATAGCCAGCAGTGGTATGCAGGGTGGTATGATGCTGGTTATAGCCAGCAGTGGGGTGCAGGGTGGTATGCTGCTGGTTAAAGCCAGCAGTGGGATGCAGGGTGGTATGATGCTGGTTAAAGCCAGCAGTGGGGTGCAGGGTGGTATGATGCTGGTTAAAGACAGCAGTGGGGTGCAGGGTGGTATGCTGCTGGTTATAGCCAGCAGTGGGATGCAGGGTGGTATGCTGCTGGTTATAGCCAGCAGTGGGGTGCAGGGTGGTATGCTGCTGGTTATAGCCAGCAGTGGGATGCAGGGTGGTATGATGCTGGTTAAAGCCAGCAGTGGGATGCAGGGTGGTATGATGCTGGTTAAAGACAGCAGTGGGGTGCAGGGTGGTATGCTGCTGGTTAAAGCCAGCAGTGGGGTGCAGGGTGGTCTGCTGCTGGTTATAGCCAGCAGTGGGATGCAGGGTGGTATGCTGCTGGTTATAGCCAGCAGTGTGATGCAGGGTGGTATGATGCTGGTTATAGCCAGCAGTGTGATGCAGGGTGGTATGATGCTGGTTATAGCCAGCAGTGGGATGCAGGGTGGTATGCTGCTGGTTATAGCCAGCAGTGGGGTGCAGGGTGGTATGCTGCTGGTTAAAGCCAGCAGTGGGGTGCAGGGTGGTATGCTGCTGGTTAAAGACAGCAGTGGGGTGCAGGGTGGTATGCTGCTGGTTAAAGCCAGCAGTGGGGTGCAGGGTGGTATGCTGCTGGTTATAGCCAGCAGTGGGGTGCAGGGTGGTATGATGCTGGTTATAGCCAGCAGTGGGATGCAGGGTGGTATGCTGCTGGTTATAGCCAGCAGTGGGATGCAGGGTGGTATGCTGCTGGTTATAGCCAGCAGTGGGGTGCAGGGTGGTATGATGCTGGTTATAGCCAGCAGTGGGATGCAGGGTGGTATGCTGCTGGTTAAAGACAGCAGTGGGGTGCAGGGTGGTATGATGCTGGTTATAGCCAGCAGTGGGATGCAGGGTGGTATGATGCTGGTTATAGCCAGCAGTGGGATGCAGGGTGGTATGCTGCTGGTTATAGCCAGCAGTGGGATGCAGAGTGGTATGATGCTGGTTAAAGCCAGCAGTGGGATGCAGGGTGGTATGCTGCTGGTTATAGCCAGCAGTGGGATGCAGGGTGGTATGATGCTGGTTAAAGCCAGCAGTGGGATGCAGGGTGTTATGATGCTGGTTAAAGCCAGCAGTGGGATGCAGGGTGGTATGATGCTGGTTAAAGCCAGCAGTGGGATGCAGGGTGGTATGATGCTGGTTATAGCCAGCAGTGGGATGCAGGGTGGTATGATGCTGGTTATAGCCAGCAGTGGGGTGCAGGGTGGTATGATGCTGGTTAAAGCCAGCAGTGGGATGCAGGGTGGTATGCTGCTGGTTAAAGACAGCAGTGGGGTGCAGGGTGGTATGCTGCTGGTTAAAGACAGCAGTGGGGTGCAGGGTGGTATGATGCTGGTTATAGCCAGCAGTGGGGTGCAGGGTGGTATGATGCTGGTTATAGCCAGCAGTGGGGTGCAGGGTGGTATGCTGCTGGTTATAGCCAGCAGTGGGGTGCAGGGTGGTATGCTGCTGGTTAAAGACAGCAGTGGGGTGCAGGGTGGTATGCTGCTGGTTATAGCCAGCAGTGGGATGCAGGGTGGTATGCTGCTGGTTAAAGACAGCAGTGGGGTGCAGGGTGGTATGCTGCTGGTTAAAGACAGCAGTGGGGTGCAGGGTGGTATGCTGCTGGTTATAGCCAGCAGTGGGATGCAGGGTGGTATGATGCTGGTTATAGCCAGCAGTGGGGTGCAGGGTGGTATGATGCTGGTTATAGCCAGCAGTGGGATGCAGGGTGGTATGATGCTGGTTAAAGCCAGCAGTGGGATGCAGGGTGGTATGATGCTGGTTATAGCCAGCAGTGGGATGCAGTGTGGTATGATGCTGGTTATAGCCAGCAGTGGGATGCAGGGTGGTATGATGCTGGTTATAGCCAGCAGTGGGATGCAGGGTGGTATGCTGCTGGTTATAGCCAGCAGTGGGGTGCAGGGTGGTATGATGCTGGTTAAAGACAGCAGTGGGGTGCAGGGTGGTATGATGCTGGTTAAAGCCAGCAGTGGGATGCAGGGTGGTATGCTGCTGGTTATAGCCAGCAGTGGGGTGCAGGGTGGTATGATGCTGGTTATAGCCAGCAGTGGGATGCAGGGTGGTATGCTGCTGGTTAAAGCCAGCAGTGGGATGCAGGGTGGTATGATGCTGGTTAAAGACAGCAGTGGGATGCAGGGTGGTATGATGCTGGTTATAGCCAGCAGTGGGATGCAGGGTGGTATGATGCTGGTTATAGCCAGCAGTGGGGTGCAGGGTGGTATGATGCTGGTTATAGCCAGCAGTGGGGTGCAAAGTGGTATGCTGCTGGTTAAAGCCAGCAGTGGGATGCAGGGTGGTATGATGCTGGTTAAAGCCAGCAGTGGGATGCAGGGTGGTATGATGCTGGTTATAGCCAGCAGTGGGGTGCAGGGTGGTATGATGCTGGTTAAAGCCAGCAGTGGGATGCAGGGTGGTATGCTGCTGGTTAAAGCCAGCAGTGGGATGCAGGGTGGTATGATGCTGGTTAAAGCCAGCAGTGGGATGCAGGGTGGTATGATGCTGGTTATAGCCAGCAGTGGGATGCAGGGTGGTATGATGCTGGTTATAGCCAGCAGTGGGGTGCAGGGTGGTATGATGCTGGTTATAGCCAGCAGTGGGATGCAGGGTGGTATGATGCTGGTTATAGCCAGCAGTGGGATGCAGGGTGGTATGCTGCTGGTTAAAGCCAGCAGTGGGATGCAGGGTGGTATGATGCTGGTTAAAGACAGCAGTGGGATGCAGGGTGGTATGATGCTGGTTATAGCCAGCAGTGGGATGCAGGGTGGTATGATGCTGGTTATAGCCAGCAGTGGGGTGCAGGGTGGTATGATGCTGGTTATAGCCAGCAGTGGGGTGCAAAGTGGTATGCTGCTGGTTAAAGCCAGCAGTGGGATGCAGGGTGGTATGATGCTGGTTAAAGACAGCAGTGGGATGCAGGGTGGTATGATGCTGGTTATAGCCAGCAGTGGGGTGCAGGGTGGTATGATGCTGGTTAAAGCCAGCAGTGGGATGCAGGGTGGTATGCTGCTGGTTAAAGCCAGCAGTGGGATGCAGGGTGGTATGATGCTGGTTAAAGCCAGCAGTGGGATGCAGGGTGGTATGATGCTGGTTATAGCCAGCAGTGGGATGCAGGGTGGTATGATGCTGGTTATAGCCAGCAGTGGGGTGCAGGGTGGTATGATGCTGGTTATAGCCAGCAGTGGGATGCAGGGTGGTATGATGCTGGTTATAGCCAGCAGTGGGATGCAGGGTGGTATGCTGCTGGTTATAGCCAGCGGTGGGATGCAGGGTGGTATGATGCTGGTTATAGCCAGCAGTGGGATGCAGGGTGGTATGATGCTGGTTATAGCCAGCGGTGGGATGCAGGGTGGTATGATGCTGGTTATAGCCAGCAGTGGGATGCAGGGTGGTATGCTGCTGGTTATAGCCAGCAGTGGGATGCAGGGTGGTATGATGCTGGTTATAGCCAGCAGTGGGATGCAGGGTGGTATGATGCTGGTTATAGCCAGCGGTGGGATGCAGGGTGGTATGATGCTGGTTATAGCCAGCAGTGGGGTGCAGGGTGGTATGATGCTGGTTATAGCCAGCAGTGGGATGCAGGGTGGTATGATGCTGGTTATAGCCAGCGGTGGGATGCAGGGTGGTATGATGCTGGTTAAAGACAGCAGTGGGATGCAGGGTGGTATGATGCTGGTTATAGCCAGCAGTGGGATGCAGGGTGGTATGATGCTGGTTAAAGCCAGCAGTGGGATGCAGGGTGGTATGCTGCTGGTTAAAGCCAGCAGTGGGATGCAGGGTGGTATGATGCTGGTTAAAGCCAGCAGTGGGATGCAGGGTGGTATGATGCTGGTTAAAGCCAGCAGTGGGATGCAGGGTGGTATGCTGCTGGTTAAAGCCAGCAGTGGGGTGCAGGGTGGTATGCTGCTGGTTAAAGCCAGCAGTGGGATGCAGGGTGGTATGATGCTGGTTATAGCCAGCAGTGGGATGCAGGGTGGTATGCTGCTGGTTATAGCCAGCAGTGGGATGCAGGGTGGTATGATGCTGGTTATAGCCAGCAGTGGGATGCAGGGTGGTATGCTGCTGGTTATAGCCAGCAGTGGGGTGCAGGGTGGTATGATGCTGGTTATAGCCAGCAGTGGGGTGCAGGGTGGTATGATGCTGGTTATAGCCAGCAGTGGGATGCAGGGTGGTATGATGCTGGTTAAAGCCAGCAGTGGGATACAGGGTGGTATGATGCTGGTTAAAGCCAGCAGTGGGATGCAGGGTGGTATGATGCTGGTTATAGCCAGCCGTGGGATGCAGGGTGGTATGATGCTGGTTAAAGCCAGCAGTGGGATGCAGGGTGGTATGCTGCTGGTTAAAGCCAGCAGTGGGATGCAGGGTGGTATGATGCTGGTTATAGCCAGCAGTGGGGTGCAGGGTGGTATGCTGCTGGTTATAGCCAGCAGTGGGGTGCAGGGTGGTATGATGCTGGTTATAGCCAGCAGTGGGATGCAGGGTGGTATGATGCTGGTTATAGCCAGCAGTGGGATGCAGGGTGGTATGATGCTGGTTATAGCCAGCAGTGGGATGCAGGGTGGTATGATGCTGGTTATAGCCAGCAGTGGGGTGCAGGGTGGTATGCTGCTGGTTATAGCCAGCAGTGGGGTGCAGGGTGGTATGATGCTGGTTATAGCCAGCAGTGGGATGCAGGGTGGTATGATGCTGGTTATAGCCAGCAGTGGGATGCAGGGTGGTATGCTGCTGGTTATAGCCAGCAGTGGGATGCAGGGTGGTATGATGCTGGTTATAGCCAGCAGTGGGATGCAGGGTGGTATGCTGCTGGTTAAAGCCAGCAGTGGGATGCAGGGTGGTATGATGCTGGTTAAAGCCAGCAGTGGGATGCAGGGTGGTATGATGCTGGTTAAAGACAGCAGTGGGGTGCAGGGTGGTATGCTGCTGGTTATAGCCAGCAGTGGGATGCAGGGTGGTATGATGCTGGTTATAGCCAGCAGTGGGGTGCAGGGTGGTATGATGCTGGTTAAAGCCAGCAGTGGGATGCAGGGTGGTATGATGCTGGTTAAAGACAGCAGTGGGGTGCAGGGTGGTATGATGCTGGTTATAGCCAGCAGTGGGATGCAGGGTGGTATGCTGCTGGTTAAAGCCAGCAGTGGGGTGCAGGGTGGTATGATGCTGGTTAAAGCCAGCAGTGGGATGCAGGGTGGTATGCTGCTTCCAAAGTTCAGTCTCTTGGGACTGTGGATAGAGTCCTAACTCGCCTCTGAACCAGAGAGACCCAGGCTGGAGTTCTGGTTAGGCTATCGTCCTAACTCGCCTCTGAACCAGAGAGACCCAGGCTATCGTCCTAACTCGCCTCTGAACCAGAGAGACCCAGGCTATCGTCCTAACTCGCCTCTGAACCAGAGAGACCCAGGCTATCGTCCTAACTCGCCTCTGAACCAGAGAGACCCAGGTTGGAGTTCTGGTTAGGCTATCGTCCTAACTCGCCTCTGAACCAGAGAGACCCAGGCTATCGTCCTAACTCGCCTCTGAACCAGAGAGACCCAGGCTATCGTCCTAACTCGCCTCTGAACCAGAGAGACCCAGGCTATCGTCCTAACTCGCCTCTGAACCAGAGAGACCCAGGCTATCGTCCTAACTCGCCTCTGAACCAGAGAGACCCAGGCTATCGTCCTAACTCGCCTCTGAACCAGAGAGACCCAGGTTGGAGTTCTGGTTAGGCTATCGTCCTAACTCGCCTCTGAACCAGAGAGACCCAGGCTATCGTCCTAACTCGCCTCTGAACCAGAGAGACCCAGGCTATCGTCCTAACTCACCTCTGAACCAGAGAGACCCAGGTTGGAGTTCTGGTTAGGCTATTGTCCTAACTCGCTACAGTACTATGATAGCGTGATATAGTGTGAGACGCTGCCTTGGGGCTGATTCTGAGGTGAGAGGTTATAGGTGAAAGGTGAACTCACCGGCTCTCCAATGCCCCCTCGTTGGCCGGGGTAACCCTGAGAGAGGAGAGGGATGTGTGAGAGACGGCAGACAACACACACACACACACACACACACACACACACACACACACACACACACACACACACACACACACACACACACACACACACACACACACACACACACACACACACACACACACACACACACACACACACACACACACACACACAACCATGAACCCAAACAACAATACATCAGATTTAACACAACTGTACCTGGAAACCATGGCAACCTTCAGTTCCATTTCCTGGTGTCCCATCTTCTCCCTGAAACAGAAGAGACAGAACACTTCAGCCATCCCTCGTTCTTTTTTTATTTCATTTCCCCTCCCCCAAATGTTCTCTCTCTCGCCCTCTCACCCTGCTTCCGATCTGGCCTCTGTCTCCAGGAGCTCCTTTGATTCCTCTTGGTCCTTTGGGGCCCTGGGAAATGTAGTTTAGATAGGAGAGAGATGGGAAAGGTAGTTTAGATAGTTAGGAAATCAGACTGGGAACATGAGAAATGAAGTTCAAATATTAACGGAGGAAGACTTCCTGACCACCTGACCTTTGACATCATTTAGCCAGACACTTTTATCAAAATCAAAATATCCACCTGGTGCACGGCACACTGGTTGGAAAATAAGATGACAAAACCTGAAAGACCCTCAGCTTAGTGATGCATGTGTGATAAGATCCCCAGCTTAGTGATGCATGTGTGATAAGACTCCCAGCTTAGTGATGCATGTGTGATAAGACTCCCAGCTTAGTGATGCATGTGTGATAAGACTCCCAGCTTAGTGATGCATGTGTGATAAGACTCCCAGCTTAGTGATGCATGTTGAATCTGCAGACGTGTTGCTGTGCGTTTTGCTGCCAACTTTACTTTACTTTGCTAGCTGACAACTTTACGTTTTTTGTTTTGTTTTTGTTTTTAATTACCGTTTATATTTTTAGTTTTTCCATCGCAACTTTTTTCCCTCATTCAACTTTTTCACTCCGGACGCTTTATCTGGACATGGTTCGTCAACACCTTCAACAGCCGAAGCTAAGTAGTAACATTAACATGATGTCTTCTAATTGCAGTCGCTGTACTCATAATATACAGGAGAACGATCGCCTTACGGCGAGAATAGCTGTGCTACAAGCCCAGCTTCAGACGCAATCGTTAGGCAAGGGTAATTTCAGTGTAGGAAAGGAAGAAACAGCGTCTGTGCCACCAGTAAGTACAGATAGTAACGTTAGTATAAATCCCCCCGCACAGTCCCCGCAGCCGGACAACTTTCTCATGGCTTCTGGAGGGAAATGCTGTTGGAATGCTCAACCGGTGTCGCTCATTCAGCCGACAGAAACTTTCAACCGGTTTTCCCCATTATGTAGCGAGTCGGAGTCTGAGTCTGAGTCTTCTCTTGTCTCTACTCCTCCCGTTACGGGGTCTGAGACGCCGAAGGCTCCCACCATTAGCTCTGACAAATTGAAAACCCTAGTCATTGGCGACTCCATTACCCGCAGTATTAGACTTAAAACGAATCACCCAGCGATCATACACTGTTTACCAGGGGGCAGGGCTACCGACGTTAAGGCTAATCTAAAGATGGTGCTGGCTAAAGCTAAATCTGGCGAGTGTAGAGAGTATAGAGATATTGTTATCCACGTCGGCACCAACGATGTTAGGATGAAACAGTCAGAGGTCACCAAGTGCAACATAGCTTCAGCGTGTAAATCAGCTAGAAAGATGTGTCGGCATCGAGTAATTGTCTCTGGCCCCCTCCCAGTTAGGGGGAGTGACGAGCTCTACAGCAGAGTCTCAGCACTCAATCGCTGGTTGAAAACTGTTTTCTGCCCCTCCCAAAAGATAGAATTTGTAGATAATTGGCCCTCTTTCTGGGACTCACCCACAAACAGGACCAAGCCTGACCTGCTGAGGAGTGACGGACTCCATCCTAGCTGGAGGGGTGCTCTCATCTTATCTACCAACATAGATAGGGCTCTAACTCCTCTAGCCCCACAATGAAATAGGGTGCAGGCCAGGCAGCAGGCTGTTAGCCAACCTGCCAGCTTAGTGGAGTCTGCCAATAGCACAGTCAGTGTAGTCAGCTCAGCCATACCCATTGAGACTGTGTCTGTGCCTCGACCTAGGTTGGGCAAAACTAAACATGGCGGTGTTCGCCTTAGCAATCTTATTAGGATAAAGACCTCCTCCATTCCTGCCATTATTGAAAGAGATCGTGATACCTCACATCTCAAAATAGGGTTACTTAATGTTAGATCCCTCACTTCAAAGGCAGTCATAGTCAATGAACTAATCACTGATCATAATCTTGATGTGATTGGCCTGACTGAAACATGGCTTAAGCCTGATGAATTTACTGTGTTAAATGAGGCCTCACCTCCTGGTTACACTAGTGACCATATCCCCCGTGCATCCCGCAAAGGCGGAGGTGTTGCTAACATTTACGATAGCAAATTTCAATTTACAAAAAAAAAAATGGCGTTTTCGTCTTTTGAGCTTCTAGTCATGAAATCTATGCAGCCTACTCAATCACTTTTTATAGCTACTGTTTACAGGCCTCCTGGGCCATATACAGCGTTCCTCTCTGAGTTTCCTGAATTCCTATCAGACCTTGTAGTCATAGCAGATCATATTCTAATTTTTGGTGATTTTAATATTCACATGGAGAAGTCCACAGACCCACTCCAAAAGTCTTTCGGAGCCATCATCGACTCAGTGGGTTTTGTCCAACATGTCTCTGGACCTACTCACTGCCACAGTCATACTCTGGACCTAGTTTTGTCCCATGGAATAAATGTTGTAGATCTTAATGTTTTTCCACATAATCCTGGACTATCGGACCACCATTTTATTACGTTTGCAATCGCAACAAATAATCTGCTCAGACCCCAACCAAGGAGCATCAAAAGTCGTGCTATAAATTCTCAGACAACACAAAAATTCCTTGATGCCCTTCCAGACTCCTTCTGCCTACCCAAGGACGTCAGAGGACAAAAATCAGTTAACCACTTAACTGAGGAACTCAATTTAACCTTGCGCAATACCCTAGATGCAGTTGCACCCCTAAAAACGAAAAACATTTGTCATAAGAAACTAGCTCCCTGGTATACAGAAAATACCCGAGCTTTGAAGCAAGCTTCCAGGAAATTGGAACGGAAATGGCGCCACACCAAACTGGAAGTCTTCCGACTAGCTTGGAAAGACAGTACCGTGCAGTACCGAAGAGCCCTCACTGCTGCTCGATCATCCTACTTTTCCAACTTAATCGAGGAAAATAAGAACAATCCAAAATTTCTTTTTGATACTGTTGCAAAGCTAACTAAAAAGCAGCATTCCCCAAGAGAGGATGGCTTTCACTTCAGCAGTAATAAATTCATGAACTTCTTTGAGGAAAAGATCATGACCATTAGAAAGCAAATTACGGACTCCTCTTTGAATCTGCGTATTCCTCCAGGGCTTAGCTGTCCTGGATCTGCACAGCTCTGCGAGGGCCTGGGATCGGGAGAGACACTTAAGTGTTTTAGTACTATATCTCTTGACACAATGATGAAAATAATCATGGCCTCTAAACCTTCAAGCTGCATACTGGATCCTATTCCTACTAAACTGCTGAAGGAGCTGCTTCCTGTGCTTGGCCCTCCTATGTTGAACATAATAAACAGCTCTCTATCCACCGGATGTGTACCAAACTCACTAAAAGTGGCAGTGATAAAGCCTCTCTTGAAAAAGCCAAACCTTGACCCGGAAAATATAAAAAACTATCGGCCTATATCGAATCTTCCATTCCTCTCAAAAATTTTAGAAAAAGCTGTTGCGCAGCAACTCACTGCCTTTCTGAAGACAAACAATGTATACGAAATGCTTCAGTCTGGTTTTAGACCCCATCATAGCACTGAGACTGCACTTGTGAAGGTGGTAAATGACCTTTTAATGGCGTCAGACCGAGGCTCTGCATCTGTCCTCGTGCTACTAGACCTTAGTGCTGCCTTTGACACCATCGATCACCACATTCTTTTGGAGAGACTGGAAACCCAAATTGGTCTACACGGACCAGTTCTGGCCTGGTTTAGATCTTACCTGTCGGAAAGATATCAGTTTGTCTCTGTGAATGGTTTGTCCTCTGACAAATCAACTGTGCATTTCGGTGTTCCTCAAGGTTCCGTTTTAGGACCACTATTGTTTTCACTATATATTTTACCTCTTGGGGATGTTATTCGAAAACATAATGTTAACTTTCACTGCTATGCGGATGACACACAGCTGTACATTTCAATGAAACATGGTGAAGCCCCAAAATTGCCCTCGCTAGAAGCCTGTGTTTCAGACATAAGGAAGTGGATGGCTGAAAACTTTCTACTTTTAAACTCGGACAAAACAGAGATGCTTGTTCTAGGTCCCAAGAAACAAAGAGATCTTCTGTTAAATCTGACAATTCATCTTGATGGTTGTAAAGTCGTCTCAAATAAAACTGTGAAGGACCTCGGCGTTACTCTTGACCCTGATCTCTCTTTGACGAACATATCAAGACTGTTTCAAGGACAGCTTTTTTCCATCTACGTAACATTGCAAAAATCAGAAATTTTCTGTCCAAAAATGATGCAGAAAAATTAATCCATGCATTTGTTACTTCTAGGTTAGACTACTGCAATGCTCTACTTTCCGGCTACCCGGATAAAGCACTAAATAAACTTCAGTTAGTGCTAAATACGGCTGCTAGAATCCTGACTAGAACCAAGAAATTTGATCATATTACTCCAGTGCTAGCTTCCCTACACTGGCTTCCTGTTAAGGCAAGGGCTGATTTCAAGGTTTTACTGTTAACCTATAAAGCGTTACATGGGCTTGCTCCTACCTATCTTTCCGAGTTGGTCCTGCCGTACATACCAATACGTACGCTACGGTCACAAGACGCAGGCCTCCTAATTGTCCCTAGAATTTCTAAGCAAACAGCGGGAGGTAGGGCTTTCTCCTATAGATCTCCATTTTTATGGAACAGTCTGCCTACCCATGTGAGAGACGCAGACTCGGTCTCAACCTTTAAGTCTTTACTGAAGACTTATCTCTTCAGTAGGTCATATGATTGAGTGTAGTCTGGCCCAGGAGTGTGAAGGTGAACGGAAAGGCTCTGGAGCAACGAACCGCCCTTGCTGTCTCTGCCAGGCCGGTTCCCCTCTCTCCACTGGGATTCTCTGCCTCTAACCCTGTTACAGGGGCTGAGTCACTGGCTTGCTGGTGCTCTTTCATGCCGTCCCTAGGAGGGGTGCGTCACTTGAGTGGGTTGAGTTACTGACGTGATCTTCCTGTCTGGGTTGGCGCCCCCCCTTGGTTTGTGCTGTGGTGGAGATCTTTGTGGGCTATACTCGGCCTTGTCTCAGGATTGTAAGTTGGTGGTTGAGGATATCCCTCTAGTGGTGCGGGGGCTGTGCTTTGGCAAAGTGGGTGGGGTTATATCCTTCCTGTTTGGCCCTGTCCGGGGGTTTCTTCGGATGGGGCCACAGTGTCTCCTGACCGCTCCTGTCTCAGCCTCCAGTATTTATGCTGCAGTAGTTTATGTGTCGGGGGGCTAGGGTCAGTTGGTTATACCTGGAGTACTTCTCCTGTCTTATCCAGTGTCCTGTGTGAATTTAAGTATGCTCTCTCTAATTCTCTCGTTCTCTCTTTCTCTCTGAGAACCTGAGCCCTAGGACCATACGTCAGGACTACCGGGCATGCTGACACCTTGCTGTCCCCAGTCCGCCTGGCCTTGCTGCTATTCCAGTTTCAACTGTTCTGCCTGCGGTTACGAAACCCCTACCTGTCCCAGACCTGCTGTTTTCAACTCTTAATGATCGGCTATGAAAAGCCAACTGAGATTTATTCCTGATTATTATTTGACCATGCTTGTCATTTATGAACATTTTGAAAATCTTGGCTCTCTCTAATTTTCTCCTTCTCTCTTTCTTTCTCTCGGAGGACCTGAGCCCTAGGACCATACGTCGGGACTACCGGCCGTGGTGACTCCTTGCTGTCCCCAGTCCGCCTGGCCTTGCTGCTATTCCAGTTTCAACTGTTCTGCCTGCGGTTATGGAACCCCTACCTGTCCCAGACCTGCTGTTTTCAACTCTTAATGATCGGCTATGAAAAGCCAACTGAGATTTATTCCTGATTATTATTTGACCATGCTTGTCATTTATGAACATTTTGAAAATCTTGGCTCTCTCTAATTTTCTCCTTCTCTCTTTCTTTCTCTCGGAGGACCTGGGCCCTAGGACCATGCGTCGGGATTGCCGCCCGTGGTGACTCCTTGCTGTCCCCAGTCCGCCTGGCCTTGCTGCTATTCCAGTTTCAGCTGTTCTGCCTGCGGTTATGGAACCGCCACCTGTCCCAGACCTGTTGTTTTTCAACTCTTAATGATCAGCTATGAAAAGCCAACTGAAAATTATTCATGATTATTATTTGACCATGCTTGTCACTTATGAACATTTTTGAACATCTTGGCATAGTTCTGTTATAATCTCCACCCGGCACAGCCAGAAGAGGACTGGCCACCCCTCATAGCCTGGTTCCTCTCTAGGTTTCTTCCTAGGTTTTGGCCTTTCTAGGGAGTTTTTCCTAGCCACCGTGCTTCTACACCTGCATTACTAGCTGTTTGGGGTTTTAGGCTGGGTTTCTGTACAGCACTTCGAGATATTAGCTGATGTACGAAGGGCTATATAAAATAAAATTGATTGATTGATTGATTGATGTGTGATAAGATCCCCAGCTTAGTGATGCATGTGTGATAAGATCCCCAGCTTAGTGATGCATGTGTGATAAGATCCCCAGCTTAGTGATGCATGTGTGATAAGACCCCCAGCTTAGTGATGCATGTGTGATAAGACTCCCAGCTTAGTGATGCATGTGTGATAACACTCCCAGCTTAGTGATGCATGTGTGATAAGACTCCCAGCTTAGTGATGCATGTGTGATAAGATCCCCAGCTTAGTGATGCATGTGTGATAAGATCCCCAGCTTAGTGATGCATGTGTGATAAGATCCCCAGCTTAGTGATGCATGTGTGATAACACTCCCAGCTTAGTGATGCATGTGTGATAAGACTCCCAGCTTAGTGATGCATGTGTGATAAGATCCCCAGCTTAGTGATGCATGTGTGATAACACTCCCAGCTTAGTGATGCATGTGTGATAAGACTCCCAGCTTAGTGATGCATGTGTGATAAGACTCCCAGCTTAGTGATGCATGTGTGATAAGATCCCCAGCTTAGTGATGCATGTGTGATAAGACTCCCAGCTTAGTGATGCATGTGTGATAAGACCCCCAGCTTAGTGATGCATGTGTGATAAGATCACCAGCTTAGTGATGCATGTGTGATAAGACCCCCAGCTTAGTGATGCATGTGTGATAAGACTCCCAGCTTAGTGATGCATGTGTGATAACACTCCCAGCTTAGTGATGCATGTGTGATAAGACTCCCAGCTTAGTGATGCATGTGTGATAAGACCCCCAGCTTAGTGATGCATGTGTGATAAGACTCCCAGCTTAGTGATGCATGTGTGATAAGACTCCCAGCTTAGTGATGCATGTGTGATAAGATCCCCAGCTTAGTGATGCATGTGTGATAAGATCCCCAGCTTAGTGATGCATGTGTGATAAGATCCCCAGCTTAGTGATGCATGTGTGATAAGACTCCCAGCTTAGTGATGCATGTGTGATAAGATCCCCAGCTTAGTGATGCATGTGTGATAAGACCCCCAGCTTAGTGATGCATGTGTGATAAGATCACCAGCTTAGTGATGCATGTGTGATAAGACCCCCAGCTTAGTGATGCATGTGTGATAAGACTCCCAGCTTAGTGATGCATGTGTGATAAGACTCCCAGCTTAGTGATGCATGTGTGATAAGACTCCCAGCTTAGTGATGCATGTGTGATAAGACCCCCAGCTTAGTGATGCATGTGTGATAAGACTCCCAGCTTAGTGATGCATGTGTGATAAGACTCCCAGCTTAGTGATGCATGTGTGATAAGATCCCCAGCTTAGTGATGCATGTGTGATAAGATCCCCAGCTTAGTGATGCATGTGTGATAAGATCCCCAGCTTAGTGATGCATGTGTGATAAGACTCCCAGCTTAGTGATGCATGTGTGATAAGATCCCCAGCTTAGTGATGCATGTGTGATAAGACCCCCAGCTTAGTGATGCATGTGTGATAAGACTCCCAGCTTAGTGATGCATGTGTGATAAGATCCCCAGCTTAGTGATGCATGTGTGATAAGACCCCCAGCTTAGTGATGCATGTGTGATAAGACTCCCAGCTTAGTGATGCATGTGTGTGAGATAAATACATGTGTTAACTTCTTATGGCTGCGGGGCAGTATTGAGTAGCTTGGATGAATGGTGCTTCTACACCTGCATTGCTTGCTGTTTGGGGTTTTAGGCTGGGTTTCTGTACAGCACTTTGAGATATCAGCTGATGTAAGAAGGGCTATGTAAATACATTTGATTTGAAATTTGATTTGATGAATAAGGTGCCCAGAGGTGCCCAGAGTAAACTGCCTGCTCCTCCGTCCCAGTTGCTAATATATGCATATTATTCGTATATTTGGATAGAAAACACTCTGAAGTTTCTAAAACTGTTTGAATGATGTCTGTGAGTATAACAGACCTCATATGGCAGGCAAAAACATGAGAAAAAATCAACCAGGAAGTGGGAAATCTGAGGTTTGTAGTTTTTCAACTCATTCCCTATCTAATACACAGTGGGATATTGGTCATGTTGCACTTCCCAAGGCTTTCACTAGATGTCAACAGTCTTTAGAACCTTGTCTGATGCTTCTACTGTGAAGTGGGCCCGAATGAGAGGGGATTGAGTAAGGTCTCTCCCAGAGTGCCACGAGCTGACCATGCACGCTCATGTGAGAGTTAGCTGCGTTCCATCGCATTTCTGAAGACAAAGGAATTCTCCGGTTGGAACATTATTGAAGATTTATGTTAAAAACATCCTAAAGATTGATTCCATACATCGTTTGACATGTTTCTACTGACTGTAACAGAACTTTTTGACATTTCGTCTGCTTTTAGTGAATGTGCTTCGTGACTTTGGATTTGTTTACCAAACGTGCTAACAAAAGTAGCTATTTGGACATAAATGATGGACATTACCGAACAAATCAAACATTTAATGTGGAACTGGGATTCCTGGGAGTGCATTCTGATGAAGATCATCAAAGGTAAGTGAATATTTATAATGTTATTTCTGACTATTTTTGTCTTGATTGGGCTCTGAGCGCCGACCTCAGATTATTGCATGGTTTGCTTTTTCCGTAAAGCTTTTCTGAAATCTGACACAGCGGTTGCATTAAGGAGAAGTGGATCTAAAATTCCATGCATAACACTTGATCTTTGATCAACGTTTATTATGAGTATTTCTGGAAATTGATGTGGCTCTCTGCAAAATCACCGGAAATTTTTGGAACTACTGAACATAAAGCGCCAATGTATACTGAGATTTTTTGATATAAATATGAACTTTACCGAACAAAACATACATGAATTGTGTAACATGAAGTCCTATGAGTGTCATCTGATGAAGATCATCAAAGGTTAGTGATTCATTTAATCTCTATTTCTGCTTTTTGTGACTCCTGTCTTTGGCTGGAAAAATGGCTGTGTTTTTCTGTGATTTCTACGGTGACCTAACATAATCGTTTGTGGTGCTTTCGCTGTAAAGCCTTTTTGAAATCGGACACTGTGGTGGGATTAACAACAAGATTACCTTTAAAATGGTATAAGATACTTGTATGTTTGAGGAATTTTAATTATGAGATTTCTGTTGTTTGAATTTGGCACCCTGCACTTTCACTGGCTGTTGTCATATCTATAGATGACGGGATGGATAAACAAATTGATTAACTAGTTGCCCAACCTCTGGTCCGGGGGCGCCCTCATCTCCTCTGTATCCTGGAGACCCCGCCCTGCCGATGTCACCCTGAAACACACACAACAAAACAGTTAGACTTACAACACACACACAATCACAGACACACAGCTCGCCCTAAGACACAGTCATAAAAGTTCATAAAAAGTTTGTGTCACTGGGCAGCTCGCTGCTGTGCTTCCCTTTGTAGTCCGTAATAGTTTGCCCTGCCACATCCGACGAGCGTTGGAGCCGGTGTAGTATGATTCGATCTTAGTCCTGTATTGACACTTTGCCTGTTCGATGGTTCGTCGGAGGGCATAGAGGACTTTCTTATAAGCGTCCAGGTTAGAGTCCCGCTTCTTGAAAGCTGCAGGTCATTCAGGGGTTTTTCTTTATTTTTACTATTTTCTACATTGTAGAATAATAGTGAAGACATCAAAACTATGAAATAACACATATGGAATCATGTAGTAACCTAAAAAGTGTTTTATATTTTAGATTCTTCAACTTAGCCACCCTTTGCCTTGATGACAGCTTTACACATGCTTGGCATTCTCTCAACCAGCTTCACCTGGAATGCTTTTCCAACACTCTTGAAGGAGTTCCCACATATGCTGAGCACTTGGTGGCTGCTTTTCCTTCACCCTGCTGTCCAACTCATCCCAAACCATCTCAATTGGGTTGAGGTCAAGTGATTGTGGATGCCAGGTCATCTGATGCGGCACTCCATCACTCTCCTTATTTGTCAAATAGCCCTTACACAGCCTGGAGGGGTGTTGGGTCATTGTCCTGTTGAAAAACAAATGATACTCCCACGAAGCACAAACCAGATGGGATGGCGTGTCGCTGCAGAGTGCTGTGGTAGCCATGCTGGTTAAGTGTGCCTTGAATTCTAAAGAAATCACTGACAGTGTCACCAGCAAAGCACCCCAACACCATCACACCTCCTCCTCCATGCTTCACGGTCCACATTTTAGAGTTTTGGTTCCAACAGCCATTTCTTTGTGAGACGCAGAGTAAGATCTCTGGAAGCAACGTCAACACAAGAACTGTTTTTGTCGGGAGCAGCCGTACACAAGCCTAAGATCACCATGCGCGATCCCAAGCGTCAGCTGGAGTGGTGTAAAGCTCGCTGCCATTGGACTCTGGAGCAGTGGAAACACGTTCTCTGGAGTGATGAATCACGCTTCACCGTCTGGCAGTCCAAAGGATTAATCTGGGTTTAGCAAATGCCAGGAGAACGCTACCTGCCCTAATGCATAGTGCCAACTTAAAGTTTGGTGGAGGAGGAATGATGGTCTGGGGCTGTTTTTCTTGGCCCCTTAGTTCCAGTGAAAGGAAATCTTTAACACTACAACATACAATTACATTCTAGACGATTCTGTGCTTCCAATTTTGTGGCAACAGTTTGGGGATGGCCCTTTCCTGTTTCAGCATGACAATGCTCCCATGCAAAAAGCGAGGTCCATACAGAAATGGTTTGTCGAGATCGGTGTGGAAAAACTTGACTGGCCTGCACAGAACCCTGACCTCAACCCCATCAAACACCTTTGTGATGCATTGGAACACCGACTGCGAGCCAGGTCTAATCGCCCAACATCAGTGCCCGACCTCACTAATGCTCTTGTGACTGAACGGAAGCAAGTCCCCGCAGCAATGTTCCAACATCTAGTGGAAAGCCTTCCCAGAAGAGTGGAGGCTGTTATAGCAGCAAAGGGGGGACCATATAAATGCCCATGATTTTGGAATGAGATGTTGGACGAGCAGGTGTCCACATACTTTTGGTCATGTAGTGTACAAACCTTCCAACCCCAAAAGGCCTGAGGTGTTGATGTTATACTAAACTAAATGATAAAATATACCACAAAATACAATTGGCTATTCTTAAACTCTTCAAGATTGTCCTCAGCTCTGGCATCTTCCCCAATATGTGGAACTAAGGTCTGGCCACCCAAATCCACAAAAGTGGAGACAAATTTGATCACAATAATTACTCAGGAATGTGCGTCAACAGCAACCTCATAAAAATCCTCTGCAGTATCATCAACAGCAGACTCCAACATTTCCTCAGTGAAAACAATGTCCTGAGCAAATGTACATTTGGCTTCTTACCAAAATACCGTACGACAGACCACTTAAAATACACCCTTACTGACAAACAAACCATAACAGACAAAGTCTTCTCATGCTTTGTTGATTTCAAAAAAAGCTTTTGACTCAATTTGGCACGAGGGTCTGGTATACAAATGGAAGGAAAGTGGTGTTGGGGGAAAAACATTTGACAATATAAAATCAATGTACACAAACAACAAGTCTGCAAATAAACACCCACATTTCTTTCCTCAGGGCCGGGGGGTGAGACAAGGATGCAGCTTGAGGCCCACCCTCTTCAACATACAGGGCCTTCAGAAATTATTCACACCCCTGGACTTTTTCCACATTTTGTTGTGCTACAGCCTGAATTTAAAATGGACACTCATCTCATCTCTGTACCCCACAATAACAACTATATGTAAGGTCCCTAAATCTAACAGTGATTTTCAATATGTCTGCCTTTGTGCGTATACAACTTAAATCTGACCGTGCGGCCGTAGCGTTAGCCTAGGTAGCTACTATAGTATGGATCCCAGGAAGAGTACCTGCTGCTATATCTAATGGGGGATCTAATTAGTAGCTGCTGCTTTATCTAATGGGGGATCTAATTAGTAGCTGCTGCTTTATCTAATGGATGATCTAATTAGTAGCTGCTGCTTTATCTAATGGGGATCTAATTAGTAGCTGCTGCTTTATCTAATGGGGGATCTAATTAGTAGCTGCTGCTTTATCTAATGGGGATCTAATTAGTAGCTGCTGCTTTATCTAATGGGGATCTAATTAGTAGCTGCTGCTTTATCTAATGGGGGATCTAATTAGTAGCTGCTGCTTTATCTAATGGGGATCTAATTAGTAGCTGCTGCTTTATCTAATGGGGATCTAATTAGTAACTGCTGCTTTATCTAATGGGGGATCTAATTAGTAGCTGCTGCTTTATCTAATGGGGATCTAATTAGTAGCTGCTGCTTTATCTAATGGGGATCTAATTAGTAGCTGCTGCTTTATCTAATGGGGGATCTAATTAGTAACTGCTGCTTTATCTAATGGAGGATCTAATTAGTAGCTGCTGCTTTATCTAATGGGGATCTAATTAGTAGCTGCTGCTTTATCTAATGGGGGATCTAATTAGTAGCTGCTGCTTTATCTAATGGGGGATCTAATTAGTAGCTGCTGCTTTATCTAATGGAGGATCTAATTAGTAGCTGCTGCTTTATCTAATGGAGGATCTAATTAGTAGCTGCTGCTTTATCTAATGGGGGATCTAATTAGTAACTGCTGCTTTATCTAATGGAGGATCTAATTAGTAGCTGCTGCTTTATCTAATGGGGATCTAATTAGTAGCTGCTGCTTTATCTAATGGGGGATCTAATTAGTAGCTGCTGCTTTATCTAATGGGGATCTAATTAGTATCTTGCTGCTTTATCTAATGGGGGATCTAATTAGTAGCTGCTGCTTTATCTAATGGGGATCTAAATAGTAGCTGCTGCTTTATCTAATGGGGATCTAATTAGTAGCTGCTGCTTTATCTAATGGGGATCTAATTAGTAGCTGCTGCTTTATCTAATGGGGATCTAATTAGTAGCTGCTGCTTTATCTAATGGGGATCTAATTAGTAGCTGCTGCTTTATCTAATGGGGATCTAATTAGTAGCTGCTGCTTTATCTAATGGGGGATCTAATTAGTAGCTGCTGCTTTATCTAATGGGGGATCTAATTAGTAGCTGCTGCTTTATCTAATGGGGATCTAATTAGTAGCTGCTGCTTTATCTAATGGGGATCTAATTAGTAGCTGCTGCTTTATCTAATGGGGGATCTAATTAGTAGCTGCTGCTTTATCTAATGGGGGATCTAATTAGTAGCTGCTGTTTTATCTAATGGGGATCTAATTAGTAGCTGCTGCTTTATCTAATGGGGGATCTAATTAGTAGCTGCTGCTTTATCTAATGGGGATCTAATTAGTATCTTGCTGCTTTATCTAATGGGGATCTAATTAGTAGCTGCTGGTTTATCTAATGGGGATCTAAATAGTAGCTGCTGCTTTATCTAATGGAGGATCTAATTAGTAGCTGCTGGTTTATCTAATGGGGGATCTAATTAGTATCTTACTGCTTTATCTAATGGCGGATCTAATTAGTAGCTGCTGCTTTATCTAATGGGGTATCTAATTAGTAGCTGCTGCTTTATCTAATGAGGATCTAATTAGTAGCTGCTGCTTTATCTAATGGGGGATCTAATTAGTAGCTGCTGCTTTATCTAATGGGGATCTAATTAGTATCTTACTGCTTTATCTAATGGGGGATCTAATTACAATATGAGATACTAAATACTATTGATGATTGAATGCTGGTATGAAGAGTAGCAAGTATGAATGCTTGATGAACAGTTTTAAACGTTGTGTAATTTCAGAGGTCCGGAACTCGGGTACATACAGGCTCTCCATTGGCTCCAGATGAACCCTCTCTGCCCTGATCTCCACGAGGTCCTGGGTCACCCTGAAGGGACAGAAGACATCCGTCAACACACACCTTCATCATCACCACCACCATCATCATCATCATCATCATCATCACCACCACCACCACCACCATCATCATCATCACCATCACCACCATCATCATCATCACCATCATCATCAACACCATCATCATCATCATCATCATCACCACTCATCATCACCTTCATCATCACCACCACCATCATCATCACCATCATCATCATCATCACCATCATCACCACCACCATCATCACCATCATCATCATCACCATCATCATCACCATCATCATCATCACCATCATCATCACCATCATCATCACCCTCATCATCACCATCATCATCATCAACACCATCACCATCACCCTCATCATCACCCTCATCATCATCATCACCACCATCATCATCACCATCATCATCACCACTCATCATCACCTTCATCATCACCATCACCATCATCATCACCATCATCATCATCATCACCATCATCACCACCACCATCATCACCATCATCATCATCACCATCATCATCACCATCATCATCACCATCATCACCATCATCATCACCATCATCATCACCACCATCATCACCACCATCATCACCACCATCATCACCATCATCACCATCATCATCATCATCACCATCATCACCACCATCATCACTCATCATCATCATCATCACCACTCACCAAATCTCCTCTTGGTCCTCTGTTTCCACGGGTTCCTTGTTCTCCTTTCTCTCCTGGGGTGCCCTGAAGGAGAATGGACAGAAGTCAACACATCCTAATCCTAAACCTAAACCCTAATCCTTAACCTAATCCTAAACCAAAATCCTACTGTTAAAATAGCCTTTGTCCTAATGAGGAAGTGGGAAATGTCATCATGAGGGAGAATGTTCCTTGTTTTACTACCCTAGTGGGGACATTTGGGGATTTCAGGACAGAAGAACAAGACCACACACACACACACACACACACACACACACACACACACACACACACACACACACACACACACACACACACACAGAGACCACACACACACAGTGTAGTAGTAGTAAAGTGTAAATACTTTGTCTCCCCGGAGGCCGTCCGGTCCAGGTGCTCCCTGAAAGGCACAACAAAGAAGTCACATGATGTCATCAACACCTCAATGTAAACAGAATCTTCCCATAATTCTCAGCAGTTAGGATCACTTACATCATCACCCCGCTGTCCTTTGTCTCCATTGGCTCCTTTTGGGCCCGGTGTACCCTATCAGAAGACAACATGATAACATGACATATGACATGACATATGACTTGATACACAGTAGTCCTCACACATACACACTAACTCATGTACACACACACTAACTCATGTACACACACACACTAACACATGTACACACACACTAACACATGTACACACACACTAACTCATGTACACACACTAACTCATGTACACACACACTAACTCATGTACACACACACTAACTCATGTACACACACACTAACTCATGTACACACACACACACACACACACACACACACACACACACACACACACACACACACACACACACACACACACACATGTACACACACACTAACACATGTACACACACACTAACACATGTACACACACACTAACTCATGTACACACACACTAACTCATGTACACACTAACTCATGTACACACTAACTCATGTACACACTAACTCATGTACACACTAACTCATGTACACACTAACTAACTCATGTACACACTAACTAACTCATGTACACACACACACACACACACTAACACATGTACACACACACTAACTCATGTACACACACTAACTCATGTACACACACTAACTCATGTAAACACACACTAACTCATGTACACACACTAACTCATGTACACACACACTAACTCATGTACACACACACACACACTAACTCATGTACACACACACACACACACACTAACTCATGTACACACTAACTCATGTACACACTAACTCATGTACACACTAACTCATGTACACACACACTAACTCATGTACACACTAACTAACTCATGTACACACACACACACACACACTAACTCATGTACACACTAACTCATGTACACACTAACTCATGTACACACTAACTCATGTACACACTAACTCATGTACACACACACTAACTCATGTACACACTAACTAACTCATGTACACACTAACTAACTCATGTACACACACACACACACACACTAACTCATGTACACACTAACTCATGTACACACTAACTCATGTACACACTAACTCATGTACACACACACTAACTCATGTACACACTAACTAACTCATGTACACACTAACTAACTCATGTACACACACACACACACACACACACTAACTCATGTACACACTAACTCATGTACACACACTAACTCATGTACACACACACACTAACTCATGTACACACTAACTCATGTACACACTAACTCATGTACATACTAACTCATGTACACACACACTAACTCATGTACACACACACACACACTAACTCATGTACACACTAACTCATGTACACACTAACTCATGTACACACACTAACACTAACACACACTAACACATGTACACACACACACACTAACTCATGTACACACTAACTCATGTACACACTAACTCATGTACACACTAACTCATGTACACACACTAACTCATGTACACACTAACTAACTCATGTACACACTAACTAACTCATGTACACACACACACACACACACTAACTCATGTACACACTAACTCATGTACACACGAACTCATGTACACACTAACTCATGTACACACACACTAACTCCTGTACACACTAACTAACTCATGTACACACTAACTAACTAATGTACACACACACACACACTAACTCATGTACACACTAACTCATGTACACACACTAACTCATGTACACACACACACTAACTCATGTACACACTAACTCATGTACACACTAACTCATGTACATACTAACTCATGTACACACACACTAACTCATGTACACACACACACTAACTCATGTACACACTAACTCATGTACACACTAACTCATGTACACACACTAACACTAACACACACTAACTCATGTACACACTAACTCATGTACACACTAACTCATGTACACACTAACTCATGTACACACTAACTCATGTACACACTAACTCATGTACACACTAACTCATGTACACACACTAACACTAACACACATGCGTTAAAAGGCTTCTACTTGCCATAACGGAAAAAAATCTATCAACCTCTACAAAACTGCCCATGAATTGTAATCCACAATAATGTACATGTCCTGTTGCTGTAGGATTATTTTCCTGCAGTAGCAAACTGGCTCAAATTAAGAGCTGTACCTTGATTCCGGACAGTCCGTAGTTGCCAGGTCGTCCTGGTTCTCCGTCTTTCCCCTGATCTCCCTGAAACAGAAAATACACTGTCAACATCACCATGCTAACAACTATGTCTCCCAGCTCACGTCACCATGGTAACAACAGTACAACAGGAAGTCATCGTACTGTACCTTAGCTCCTTTGGTTCCGTATGGACCCGGATCTCCCTTAGGACCTCCGTCTCCCTGTGAGCCCTACAACCAGAACACACTACTTTAAACACGGAACAATGGAACATAGAGCAACAGAACACAGAAGTTAGAATATAGAACACGAAACAATGGAATAACAGAACACAGAAGTCAGAATATAGAACACGGAACAATGGAACATAGAATATAGAACACGAAACAATGGAATAACAGAACACAGAAGTCAGAATATAGAACACGGAACAATGGAACATAGAATATAGAACAATAGAACCCAAACATCAAAGTGTTCTAGAGCCCCTAGAGGTTTCCTGATTAAAAGCAGCAGAGCTTCACCACATCACAGAGTTCTACTACTTATTACCCACCAGACCATACAGCCACCTACACCCATTACTACATGTGGCTAAAATGTTAAAATGTGTGTGTGTGTGTGTATCGTGGACCAAGCTGCTTAATCAGAACAACTATGTTTACATTCTCTGTTAGCAGAATGTTTATAAACTAACCCCTGGGGGATAACATACTGTAAACACACACACACACACACACACACACACACACACACACACACACACACACACACACACACACACACACACACACACACACACACACACACACACACACACACACACACACACACACACACACACACAAATATATATATATACAGTGCATTCAGAAAGTATTCAGACCCCTTCACTTTTTCCACATTTTGTTACGTTACAGCCTTATTCTACAACGTATTAAATAACAACAAATCCTCATCCATCTACACACAATACCCCATAATGACATCACAATACCCCATAATGACATCACAATACCCCATAATGACAAAGCAAAAACAGGTTTTTAGACAATTTAGCAAATAGCCATTGCTATGAGGCTCAAAATTGAGCTTATTTTTAATCATGTTTCCATTGATCATCCTTGATGTTTCTACAACTTGATTGGAGTCCACCTATGGTAAATTAAATTGATTGGACCTGATTTGGAAAGGCACACACCTGTCTATATAAGGTCCCACAGTTGACAGTGCATGTCAGAGCAAAAACCAAGCCATGAGGTTGAAGGAGTTGTTCGTAGAGCTCAGAGACATTGGGACCACCAAGACTCTTCCTAGAGCTGGCCACCCGGCCAAACTGAGCCATCGGGGGAGAAAGGCCTTGGTCAGGGAGGTGACCAAGTACCCAATGGTCGCTCCGACAGAGCTCCAGAGTTCCTCTGTGGAGATGGGAGAACCTTCCAGAAGGACAACCATCTCTGCAGCACTCCACCAATCAGGCCTTTATGGTAGAGTGGCCAGATGGAAGCCCCACTCTACCATAAAGGCCTGATTGGTGGAGTGCTGCAGAGATGAAAGGTCTGATGTGGTGAAACCAAGATGAAACCAAGATTTAACTCTTTTAACTGAATGCCAAGCGTCACGTCTGGAGAAAACCTGGCACCATCCCTACGGTGAAGCATGGTGGTGGCAGCATCATGCTGTGGGGGTGTTTTTCAGGGGCAGGGACTGGGAGACTAGTCAGGATGGAGGGAAAGATGAACGGAGAAAAGTACAGAGAGATCCTTGATGAAAACCTGCTCCAGAGCGCTCAGTACCTCAGACTGGGGGAGAAGGTTCAGCGTCCAACAGGACAATGACTCTAAGCACGCAGCCAAGACAACGCAGGAATGTCTTCGGGACAAGTCTCTGAATGTCCTTGAGTGGTCCAGCCAGAGCCCGGACTTGAACCTGATCTAACATCTCTGGAGAGACCTGAAAATAGCTGTGCAGCAACACTCCCCATCCAACCTGACAGAGCTTGAGAGGATCTGCAGAGAAGAATGGGAGAAACTCCCCAAATACAGGTGTACCAAGCTTGTAGCATCATACCCAAGAAGACCGAGACTGTAATCGTAGCCAAAGGTGCTTCAACAAAGTACTGAGTAAAAAAGGGTCTGAATACTTCCGTATTTAAAAAAATAATAATTGACAAATAAAAAAATGTAAAAAAGTTTTTGCTTTGTCATTATGGGGTATTGTGTGTAGATTGATGAATAAGTAATGCAACAAAATGTGGAAAAAGTCAAGGGGTCTGAATACTTTCCAAATGCACTGTACATGGAGGGTATACACGGACTGTACAAAACATTAGGACCACCCCCTTTTGCCCTCAGATCAGCCTCAATTCATCAGGACATGGACTCCACAAGGTGTTGAAAGCGATCCACAGGGATGCTGGCCCATGTTGACTCCAATGCTTCCCACAGTTGTTTCAATTTGACTGGATGTCCGTTGGGTGGTGGACCATTCTTGATACACACAGGAAACTGTTGACCGTGAAAAACCCAGCAGCATTGCAGTTCTTGACATTCAAACCGGTGCGCCTGACACCTACTACCATACCCTGTTCAAAGGCACTTCAATCTTTTGTCTTGCCCATTCACCCTC
>NW_024061247.1:103946-116446 GCF_016432855.1 Salvelinus namaycush
GAGCAGGATCAGTCACAGGACAGCACCCCTGGAGCAGAGGGTCAGTCACAGGACAGCACCCCTGGAGCAGGGTCAGTCACAGGACAGCACCCCTGGAGCAGGATCAGTCACAGGACAGCACCCCTGGAGCACAGGGTCAGTCACAGGACAGCACCCCTGGAGCAGGGTCAGTCACAGGACAGCACCCCTGGAGCAGGGTCAGTCACAGGACAGCACCCCTGGAGCAGGGTCAGTCACAGGACAGCACCCCTGGAGCAGACGGTCAGTCACAGGACAGCACCCCTGGAGCAGAGGGTCAGTCACAGGACAGCACCCCTGGAGCAGGGTCAGTCACAGGACAGCACCCCTGGAGCAGGGTCAATCACAGGACAGCACCCCTGGAGCAGGATCAGTCACAGGACAGCACCCCTGGAGCAGGGTCAGTCACAGGACAGCACCCCTGGAGCAGAGGGTCAGTCACAGGACAGCACCCCTGGAGCAGGGTCAGTCACAGGACAGCACCCCTGGAGCAGGGTCAGTCACAGGACAACACCCCTGGAGCAGGGTCAGTCACAGGACAGCACCCCTGGAGCAGGGTCAGTCACAGGACAGCACCCCTGGAGCAGGGTCAGTCACAGGACAGCACCCCTGGAGCAGAGGGTCAGTCACAGGACAGCACCCCTGGAGCAGGATCAGTCACAGGACAGCACCCCTGGAGCAGGGTCAGTCACAGGACAGCACCCCTGGAGCAGGATCAGTCACAGGACAGCACCCCTGGAGCAGGATCAGTCACAGGACAGCACCCCTGGAGCAGGATCAGTCACAGGACAGCACCCCTGGAGCAGGATCAGTCACAGGACAGCACCCCTGGAGCAGGGTCAGTCACAGGACAGCACCCCTGGAGCAGGGTCAGTCACAGGACAGCACCCCTGGAGCAGAGTCAGTCACAGGACAGCACCCCTAGAGCAGGGTCAGTCACAGGACAGCACCCCTGGAGCAGGATCAGTCACAGGACAGCACCCCTGGAGCAGGGTCAGTCACAGGACAGCACCCCTGGAGCAGGGTCAGTCACAGGACAGCACCCCTGGAGCAGGGTCAGTCACAGGACAGCACCCCTGGAGTACAGGGTCAGTCGCAGGACAGCACCCCTGGAGTACAGGGTCAGTCACAGGACAGCACCCCTGGAGCAGGGTCAGTCACGGGACACCACCCATAGAGCAGGGTCAGTCACGGGACAGCACCCCTAGAGCAGGGTCAGTCACAGGACAGCACCCCTGGAGTACAGGGTCAGTCACAGGACAGCACCCCTGGAGCAGGGTCAGTCACAGGACAGCACCCCTGGAGTACAGGGTCAGTCACAGGACAGCACCCCTGGAGCAGGGTCAGTCACAGGACAGCACCCCTGGAGCAGGGTCAGTCACAGGACAGCACCCCTGGAGCAGGGTCAGTCACAGGACAGCACCCCTGGAGCAGGGTCAGTCACAGGACAGCACCCCTGGAGCAGGGTCAGTCACAGGACAGCACCCCTGGAGCAGAGGGTCAGTCACAGGACAGCACCCCTGGAGTACAGGGTCAGTCACAGGACAGCACCCCTGGAGCAGGATCAGTCACAGGACAGCACCCCTGGAGCAGGATCAGTCACAGGACAGCACCCCTGGAGTACAGGGTCAGTCACAGGACAGCACCCCTGGAGCAGGGTCAGTCACAGGACAGCACCCCTGGAGTACATTGAACAAACAACCTTCTGGCTACTGGTCCTCTGTAAATGGCTACCAGATGGCTACCTGATGGCTACCAGATGGCTACCAGATGGCTACCTGATGGCTACCTGATGGCTACCTGATGGCTACCTGATGGCTACCTGATGGCTACCAGATGGCTACCTGATGGCTACCAGATGGCTACCAGATGGCTACCTGATGGCTACCTGATGGCTACCAGATGGCTACCTGATGGCTACCAGATGGCTACCAGATGGCTACCTGATGGCTACCTGATGGCTACCAGATGGCTACCTGATGGCTACCTGATGGCTACCTGATGGCTACCAGATGGCTACCAGATGCCTACCTGATGGCTACCTGCCGCCCAGCAGATGGCTACCTGATGGCTACCAGATGGCTACCTGATGGCTACCTGATGGCTACCTGCCGCCCAGCAGATGGAAGATGTAGAAACGTAGGTATCCTGCGTGCCACAAGACACATGTTAAACCCACTGAGCTAAAGCCTCGGCCTTACAGCTCAGAGAGCCAACGCAAGTCTTCAGGAGTCAGACGAGGTTACCTACCTCTGTTACAATGATATCATACCTCATGGTCAGGTTAAAAGGGTTATGTCTATGTGTGTGTGTCGTACCTCCTGGTCAGGTGATATGGCGACGGAGAAGACTTTAACCCCGTGTTGCCTGGCCTCATTGGCAGCTTCCTGTAACCCACCACAGGGCTCCTTGTATCCTGTTAGAGGATGACCGTCCGTTACCACGACGATGTACTTATTCTCCTGGTAGTGGGAGCCCCTGAACACACACACACACACACACACACACACACACACACACACACACACACACACACACACACACACACACACACACACACACACACACACACACACACACACACACACACACACACACACACACAGTGAAGGAAGGAGAATGAAAAACCACTGGGAAATTAGAGGGTCCAGGGGAAGGGTTGTGGTCAGAGGGCAATTAGGGACATGAGCATTTTTCAAATCCAATCAAATCAAATTTATTTACATAGCCCTTCTTAGATCAGCTGATATCTCAAAGTTCTGTGCAGAAACCCAGCCTAAAACCCCAAACAGCAAGCAATACAGGTGTAGAAGCAGTATGTGTGTGTGTGTGTGTGTGTGTGTGTGTGTGTGTGTGTGTGTGTGTGTGTGTGTGTGTGTGTGTGTGTGTGTGTGTGTGTGTGTGTGTGTGTGTGTGTGTGTGTGTGTGTGTTACCCTATGAGCAGCTCAGCGATGCCTCTCTTGATGGCACAGTCAGTGTGTGTTCCCTTGCCGATGTAGCTGATGCCTTTGATGTCACTGATGAGCGCCTGGCGCTCGGTGGCGACGTCACTAAGCTGGCGCACTAAGATGATCTCATCAGAGTAGTGTAGCGCTCCGGAGTTCCACGTCAGGGACCGGTCACATGGCTGGCGCCTAGCAAAGACATTAGACAGAGAGAGAAAAATATATGTCATATCACACAAAACAATGTAACTACAGGTAAATTACTTTCACCATTACAGTAAGTCTCAAACAGGACCTACAGGACCTACCTATAACAGGACCTACCTATAACAGAACCTACCTATAACAGGACCTACCTATAACAGGACCTACCTATAACAGGACCTACCTGTTACAGGACCTACCTATAACAGGACCTACCTATAACAGGACCTACCTATAACAGGACCTACCTATAACAGGACCTACAGGATCTACCTATAACAGGACCTACAGGACCTACCTATAACAGGACCTACCTATAACAGGACCTACAGGACCTACCTATAACAGGACCTACCTATAACAGGACCTACCTATAACAGGACCTACAGGATCTACCTATAACAGGACCTACAGGACCTACCTATAACAGGACCTACCTATAACAGGACCTACCTATAACAGGACCTACAGGACCTACCTATAACAGGACCTACCTATAACAGGACCTACAGGACCTACCTATAACAGGACCTACAGGACCTACCTATAACAGAACCTACAGGACCTACCTATAACAGGACCTACCTATAACAGGACCTACAGGACCTACCTATAACAGGACCTACCTATAACAGGACCTACAGGACCTACCTATAACAGGACCTACCTATAACAGGACCTACAGGACCTACCTATAACAGGATCTACCTATAACAGGACCTACAGGACCTACCTATAACAGGACCTACAGGACCTACCTATAACAGGACCTACAGGATCTACCTATAACAGGACCTACAGGACCTACCTATAACAGGACCTACAGGATCTACCTATAACAGGACCTACCTATAACAGGACCTACAGGATCTACCTATAACAGGACCTACAGGACCTACCTATAACAGGACCTACCTATAACAGGACCTACAGGACCTACCTATAACAGGACCTACCTATAACAGAACCTACCTATAACAGGACCTACCTATAACAGGACCTACAGGATCTACCTATAACAGGACCTACAGGACCTACCTATAACAGGACCTACCTATAACAGGACCTACCTATAACAGGACCTACCTATAACAGGACCTACCTATAACAGGACCTACCTATAACAGGACCTACAGGACCTACCTATAACAGGACCTACAGGATCTACCTATAACAGGACCTACAGGACCTACCTATAACAGGACCTACAGGACCTACCTATAACAGGACCTACAGGACCTACCTATAACAGGACCTACCTATAACAGGACCTACCTATAACAGGACCTACCTATAACAGGACCTACCTATAACAGGACCTACCTATAACAGGACCTACCTATAACAGGACCTACCTATAACAGGACCTACAGGACCTACCTATAACAGGACCAACACTCTTAGAAAAAAATGTCCCAAAAGTGTTCTTCGGCTTCTTTTGTTTCCAGGTGGAACCCTTTTTCGATCCAGGTAAAACTATTTTGGTTTCCAGGTAAAACCCGTTTGTGTTCCATGTAGAAATGGTGCTACATCTGTAGAAATGTAGAAATGGTGCTACATGGAACCCTAAAGGGTTCTACTTGGAACCAAAATAGTTATACCTGCAACCAAAAAGGGTTAGCCAAAGGGTTCTCCTATGGGGACAACCAAATCACCCTTTAGCCAAAGGGTTGGGTTGTGTGAATAATCCAACATATTGGTTCGGAATACCCAAACATGGATTAATTTAACCATCAGTACGGTTTTTATTCACTTTCATGCTGGGTTTTTAATCTAATCCATAGGTTATTTTCAGGAAGCCAGCCTATTAGGGGCGTGGCTTTCAGATAGTTATTTTTGGCCACCTGTGAGAGTAAATGTCATTCCTGTTCATCATGTTAAGTTTAACATTGCAAATTTAAAACCCCCTGAATATTTGTGTATATTACATATTCTAATACAATATGAATAATTTTACATTGCTGATTACGTTTCGTAAAAAAGTCGTAACTATCCCAACATTGGTATAGTCATAAGCTTTTGAGGAACTCATACATTTGTTTAAGCTTAATTAAAGCTACAAAAGTGTTGAACCTTAACAATACAACAGGAAAAAAAACGGAATTAACATTTACTCTCACAGGAGACCAAAAATAACTATCTAAAAGATATGCTCCTACCAAGATACTTCTGATCTGACCCACATCTCAATAACCCAGCGTCAACAACCCACACTCGCTCCTTTTAAAGAAAACAACTAAGTTACCCAAAGCCTTCAACCCAGCAGTTGGGTCATCCAAACAACACAGCATTTTTGTAAATGTACACATTCACAATGAACAATACTGTGTACTCATCAAGTAATATCAGCGTTCCGTAATGGACAGTCATAGTGTGTGTGTGTGTGTGTGTGTGTGTGTGTGTGTGTGTGTGTGTGTGTGTGTGTGTGTGTGTGTGTGTGTGTGTATCTTACATTTCTTTGAGCTCCATGATGAAGCGTTCAGTAAAGCTTTTGATCTGGTCGATGTAGAAGTTGGGAGGTTTGGCCCTCAGAGCAACACTCTCAGACGTGTCCAGCACAAAGAACAGGTCCACCGGACACTCTGAACACACACCGATGTCAACATAGGAAGAAAAACAAATGTTTGCTATAGAATACTACAGTACTTACTATAGAATTATGTAGTAAACTGTAGTAAAGTGTAGAATACTATACTATACACTGTAGTACCCTTCAATCATGTGTAGTACTTACTATATAATTAATAATACTACATACAGTATAGTACAGTAGTATCCACAAAAATACTGTAGTATACTGTAGAACACCATAGTTAATACTACAGTATAGTACAGTATTATCCACAAAAACACTGTAGTAAATACAGTAATGTCCACAGAAATAGTACAGTCCGCAAATACAATAGTGTTTTTAAGTATAGTAATACTACATTATTTAATTTGCATATACCCTGCCCATTCCCTTCCCCAATATCCCAATTTGTGCTATCCATAAGTGATAAACCTACATGCCAAGTATACACTCTTAGAAAAAAGGATTCTTCAGCTGTCCCCATAGGATAACCTTTTCTTCCCAGGTAGAACCCTTTTGGATTCCATGTAGAACCCTTTTGGATTCCATGTAGAACCCTTTTGGATTCCATGTAGAACCCTTTTGGATTCCATGTAGAACCCTTTTGGATTCCATGTAGAACCCTTTTGGATTCCATGTAGAACCCTTTTGGATTCCATGTAGAACCCTCTGTGTAAAGAGTTCTATATTGAACTCAAATGGGATCTACCTGGAACCAAAAGGGGTTCTTCAACGGGTTCTCCTATGAGGACAGCTGAAGAACCCTTTTAGGTTCTAGAGAGCACCTTTTTTTCTAAAAGTGTAGCCCATAATTGTGTTCCCATCAGAATATAGAAAAGAGCAGTAAACACTACAGTAAATACTACAGTATACTGCAGTCTGCAAAACACTACAGTAAATACTACAGTATACTGCAGTCCTCAAAAACACTACAGTAAATACTACAGTATACTGCAGTCTGCAAAAACACTACAGTAAATACTACAGTATACTGCAGTCTGCAAAAACACTACAGCAAATACTACAGTATACTGCAGTCCGCAAAAACACTACAGGAAATACTACAGTATACTGCAGTCTGCAAAAACACTACAGTAAATACTACAGTATACTGCAGTCTGCAAAAACACTACAGTAAACACTACAGTATACTGCAGTCTGCAAAAACACTACAGTAAATACTACAGTATACTGCAGTCTGCAAAAACACTACAGTAAATACTACAGTATACTGCAGTCTGCAAAAACACTACAGCAAATACTATAATATATAATATAGTTTAAGTATAGTAATACTACAGTAGTTATACTATAGTAAACTGGAAATACTATAGTGTACTATAGTAATATATGAAAAAACACTATAGTCAATTCTACAATACAGTTCTCAAAAACACTACAGTCAGCAGAACCACTACACTCCTAAAAAACACGACAGTTGTTGAACTATTGTAATAGTAAAGTATTTATATTATAGTAAACTATAGTATTTTTTTTATGTGGGTGAGGTAGATATATAGCATTAAAAAAAACATGATTATTTGTCCATGATTAGATAGTGAAAAAACTCACCAATCTCTTTCAGAATTTCTATAAATCAGCAAAAGCTCATTTACCTACATTTCTGAAAATGTATATATAGCATTTTGGAATTAAATGATTCATATACACACAATCACACAATAACATGTGTTACTCAATGGCGGTAGTCTCAAGGTTAGAGAGCTGGGTTGCTGGTTCGAATCTCAGGACTGGTTGGGAAAATCTCTAGAGATTGAGCCGGCCCAGCTGGCAACTGGCTGGTTGCCAACTATTGAGTTAAGTAGGCCTAGATCCCACTGCTGCCACCAAATGTAATGCAGCTGGTCATAAAATCAGACTAAAAGGCTAAAAGAAAAATGTAAAGTACAAAACTGTTGTATCAATTGTACTAAATTGTACTACTTCAAATAACAAAATAAAAAGTAATATTTCAGCTACAATATGTTTAGATTAAGGCCTCAATTCAATCAACAACCTCAGAAATATAATGATTCTGCATCCTGCATTGGATTTAAATTCAAATCCCAGCAATTTACACAGATTGATTGAGTGATTGATTGCCCCTAACGTTGACCTAAGGTCAGTTTCACTCCCCTAGTGGTAAGTTAGACTGTGGCGAGGATAACACTTTGACGATCCCACTCTAAGCATACTATGCAGCTGTGAGAGCTAGATAGACTGTAGCCTAACTACATACAGTAGAACCAACGACCAAACCAGCTCAGCAATTCTGCTAGCTTAGGCACGGCCTAATATATGATTTAAGCATTATCTATTTTACTAAGCTCGCTGTAGCTCCTACAGGCTGTTTGTTAAACTTCCAACGCAACATCTGGCCAAGACGCAGAGACTCGCCGGAAACCATACCGATTTTCTCTCTCTCCTTCTCCGTGCTTTCCAACTTGTTTCTCACCCCAAATAGCTTGTTTAGTTCCCTATTAATGACATAGACATACAATACCTGGACAACACGGAACAATAAGTCCGTTTCTTATCTAGAAACAAACTTTATAAACTCACCCCAGAACTTGGGTCTGTCGGTCTGCTGTGCGAGCGCCCCAGCACACAGCGCAACGCACAGCAGCGAGAGAACTCCACGAGCCTCCATGTCTTTTATTCTGTTAAAACTAGACTTTCAAACCCAAAACACCCCCAACCGTCTCCAACCCGAACCTCCGAACTGAACTTCAGAAGATGGATGAAACCGGGAGCTCAGTCAATGTGCTTATTCCGTTAGTCAGTTATTAACCGAGCCAACACGGGAGCGCGCAGCAGAGGACCAGCATATGGAACGCCTCGCAAAGAGGAGGGAGGAAGAAGAGGATTTTGACGCGCCTTCTTCTTCAGAAAAAAAGTACATTTCACGCAGTAACTATGCTATGAGCTAGATCGCAGAAGTGTCCAACGCTCATGCATATCTACATAAGAAACACACTATTCGTATAGACCTACATATGTAGCTTGATGTTGTCACGTCTTTATTTAGTTTTAGTGGTGATTCTGTCAGCCTCTCCCAGTGTCTAAGGGACCTTGTGGCAAACATCTGGAAAAGGGAAAATCAACTTGTGATTGATTGTAGATTTTTTTGACAGCCTACCTAGTAAACATACATACATTACACCTGGTGTAACATCGGCCTACACAGTGCAATCATGTTATGTCAATATCACACATTCAGTCTAAGTACACTATGAAAAACAGATGACAAACGCTACTGTCCTTTTTGTTGTATATATATTTTAGCCAATGTTTAATGAAATCTCTCTCTCTCTCTCGCTCTAGTGTGTGTGTATGTGTCCATGTGTGTGTGTACCAGTGTGTGACTATGTGTGTGTTGCTGAGGGCAAGAGGGAAGAGTTTCCACACATCTGTTTTACTTCTGTGTCCAGATCTGACCTGACATGGAAGAGAGAGGGAGAGAGAGAGAGAGAGACAGAAAGAGACAGAGAGAGAGAGAGAAAGAAAGAGAGAGAGAGACAGGGACAGAATGAGAGACAGGGGGAGAGAGAGAGAGAGAAATAGAGGGGGAGGGGAGAGAGAGAGAGAGACCGAGAGAGAAATAGAGGGTGAGGGGTGAGAGAGAAATAGAGTGGGAGGGGTGAGAGAGAGACAGATAGAGAAAGAGACAGTGAGAGAGAGGGATTGAAATAGAGTGGGAGGGGTGGGAGAGAGACAGAGGGGAGGGGTGGGAGAGAGACAGAGGGGAGGGGTGGGAGAGAGAGAGGTTGTGACTCCCAGAAAGAGTTAGAGTGCCACCTTGTGGTTTTGAAAGGAAGCGAGGAGGAGGAGTTGGGAGGTACTGTATGTCGAGAGTGTTTGGGGGTTGGGGGGGGGTCTTGGTTGATATGTGTAGGAGTAAGGAAACATTTAAAACTGGGTGTGTTTGTGGTAACGTGTGTGTGTGTTTGTGTTAACGTGTGTGTGTGTATACTGTGAGACTACAGAGGGAATCTGGCCTAAACTCAGAGTTTCCATTGAGATCACTGTTTCAGAGAGAAAAATATGTTTACAGAGTGGAGAGACAGGGCGGAGGTCGAGGGAGAAAGGGGGGAGAGAGGGAAGCAAAGGTCAGAGAACAAGGGAGCGAGAGACGGGTAAGACAGAAAGAAGAGAGAGAGGGGGAAAGTGAAAATGAGAAAGGAAGAGAGAGGGGTAAGAGAAAGAAGAGAGAGGGAGAGAGAGAGAGAGAAGAAGGAGAAGGGCTGTTTGGCAGCTGTATTGTGTGTGTGTGTGTGTGTGTGTGTGTGTGTGTGTGTGTGTGTGTGTGTGTGTGTGTGTGTGTGTGTGTGTGTGTGTGTGTGTGTGTGTGTGTGTGTGTGTGTGTGTGTGTGTGTGTGTGTGTGTGTGTGTGTGTGTTTTCATACGCTGTTCCTCTTAAACATGTGTAAATATAAATGTACAAAAACTGTTTGACTATACTTTTGGGGACCAGAAAATTGGACACATTATGTTAGTCCCCACAAGGCCAAATGCTATTTCTAAGGGTTTAGAATTAGTGTTAGGTTTAGGAGCCAGGGTTAGGAGCTAGGGTTGGTTTTGGGTTAGGAGCTAGAGTTGGTTTTGGTTTTGGGTTAGGAACTAGGGTTAGGAGCTAGGGTTAGTTTTAGGGTTAGGAACTAGGGGTAGTTTTAGGCTTAGGAGCTAGGGTTGGTTTTGGGTTAGGAACTAGGGTTAGAGCTAGGGTTAGAGCTAGGGTTAGTGTTAGGTTTAGGAGCTAGGGTTAGGAGCTAGGGATGGTTTTAGGGTTAGGAGCTAGGGTTAGTTTAGGGTTAGGAACTAGGGTTAGTTTTAGGGTTAGGAACTAGGCTTAGTTTTAGGGTTAGGAACTAGGGTTAGGAACTAGGGTTAGTTTTAGGGTTAGGAACTAGGGTTAGTTTTAGGGTTAGGAACTAGGGTTAGTTTTGGGTTAGGAACTAGGGTTAGTTTTGGGTTAGGAACTAGGGTTAGTTTTGGGTTAGGAACTAGGGTTAGTTTTAGGGTTAGGATCTAGGGTTAGTTTTGGGTTAGGAACTAGGGTTAGTTTTGGGTTAGGAACTAGGGTTAGGAGCTAGGGTTAGTTTTAGGGTTAGGAACTAGGGTTAGTTTTGGGTTAGGAACTAGGGTTAGTTTTGGGTTAGTTTTGGGTTAGGAACAAGGGTTAGTTTTGGGTTAGGAACTAGGGTTAGTTTTGGGTTAGGAGCTAAGATTATAGGTTTTAGGGTTAGGAGCTAGGGTTAGTTTTGGGTTAGGAGCTAGGGTTAGTTTTGGGTTAGGAGCTAAGGTTAGTTTTAGGGTTAGGAGCTAGGGTTAGTTTTGGGTTAGGAGCTAGGGTTAGTTTTGGGTTAGGAGCTAAGGTTAGTCTTAGGGTTAGGAGCTAGGGTTAGTTTGGGTTAGGAGCTAGGGTTCGTTTTGGGTTAGGAACTAGGGTTAGTTTTGGGTTAGGAACTAGGGTTAGGGTTAAGAGTTTGGGTTAGGAACTAGGGTTAGGGTTAGGCCCTGGCGTTTCGTTGCTCCAGTGCCTTTCCGTTCACCTTCGCATCCCTGGACCAGACTACACTCAATCATAGGACCTACTGAAGAGATGAGTCTTCATAAAAAGTAAAGACTTACAGGTCGAGACCGAATCTGAGTCTCACGTGGATAGGCAGACCATTCCATAAAAATGTAGCTCTATAGGAGAAAGCTCTGCCTCCAGTTGTTTGCTCTGAAATGCCAGGGACAATAAGAAAACTTGCCTCTTGTGACCGTAGCGTACGTGTAGGTATGTACGGCAGGACCGAATCGGGGAGATGGGTAGGAGCAAACCCATGTAATGCTTTGTAGGTTAGCAGTAAAACCTTGAAATCAGCCCTAGCCTTAACAGGAGCCAGTGTAGAGAGGCTAGCACTGGAGAAATATGATCAAATGTTTTGGTTCGAGTCAGGATTCTAGCAGCCGTGTTTAGCACTAACTGAGGTTTATTTAATGCTTTATGCGGGTATCCAGAAATTAGAGCATTGCAGTAGTCTAATCTAGAAGTGACAAATGCATGGATTAGATTTCTGCATCATCTTTGGACAAAACATTTCTGATTTTTGCAATGTTACGAAGATGGTTAAAAGCTGCCATTGAAATATTCTTGATATGTTCGTCACAAGAGAGATCAGGGTCCAGAGTAACGCTAAGGTTTTATTTGAGACGACTGTACAACCATCAAGATTAATTGTCAGATCCAACATCAGATCTTTGTTTCTTGGGACCTAGAACTAGCATCTCTGTTTTTTCCGAGGTAAAACATGTTTTGCTAAATTCCACCATTCACTATCTTATGTTTGAAACACAGGCTTCCAGGGTAGACCATTTTTGGGATTCACCATGTTTCATCGAAATGTACAGCAGTGTGGCGTCCGCTTAGCAGTGAAAGTTGACATTGTGTTTCTGAATGACATCACCAAGAGGTAAAATATATAGTGAAAACAATAGTGGTCCTAAAACGGAACCTTGAGGAACACCGAAATGTACAATTGATTTGTCAGAGGACAAACCATCCACAGAGACAAACTGATATCTTTCCGATAGATAAGATCTAAACCAGGCCAGAACTTGGTTCATGTAGATCAATTAGGGTTTCCAATCTTTACAAAAGAATGTGGTGATCGATGGTGTCAAAAGCAGCACTAAGGTCTAGGAGCACGAGAACAGATGCAGAGCCTCGGTCTGACGCCATTAAAACCTCTATACGGGATTGGTGTCCCTATAC
>NW_024061247.1:121446-164368 GCF_016432855.1 Salvelinus namaycush
TATGATTTTATTCATGCATGTATGGCTTTTACAAGTTTTATGTGTGCTTGTTTTTTTTTTAAATGGTCGAATTAATAAACTAAACTAAAAGACTGGAAGTCTATAGGTATCTACTAGCATGCATTAACGCAATGACCAATCCTTCTAGATAGCAGATACCCATAGACTGACTGTCATTGCGCTAATTCTAGTTAGCATTGGCTCGCGAAACTACCTCTAACTTCCTTCATACTGGACATAGAGACATAAAAATGGTATCAATCATTGCCAAAATCCTGAATCAACCTTTTAAGGCTAATCTTGTGGGATTGTAAAGTTCACAAAAACGGAGACAAATCACCTAGACAGCTTCTCAGCTTCTTGTTCCAGCATGACCTGACACACACTGTCCCCAATGCGAGAGAGTTACTGCAGCAGGTCCAATAGAAAGTGCCTAACCGGCCTCAGATCTCACCGCACATCCCCTGATTCCTAGGTCCAGAATGTGAAGGTCGAGACAAGAGGATTCTAATTTCCCAGAAGTCTTTGCATAAATGGGGAAAAATGTGAAACATCAGTGAAGCTAGTTAGCAACAGTGCTGGTCCAACGAATTTGTTTATTATTTTCCAAAGCTTGTGCACGTAAATATGACTTGTCCAAACCTGAGTTGGATCTTTAACCTTACTCCTCCCTTGACTCCTCCCTTGACTCCTCCCTTGACTCCTCCCTTGACTCCTCCCTTGACTCCTCCCTTGACTCCTCCCTTGACTCCTCCCTTGACTCTCCCCTTGACTCTCTCCAATCACAAAGTGATCATTGGCTGAGCCTCCATATGGTTGACCAGTTGGCTAGTGTCCACCATGCTGGGGTCGACCTCGGTGACGGGCTCCGTGTAGAGGGGGTTGTCGAAGGCACTCTGGTCTGCGCTGAAGACCAGGGGTTTGGTGAAGGAGGGCAGGGGACGGCCGGTCTTCTTGTAGAGCATTAAGGCTGTGAGGCCCATCAGACACATGGCAGCCAATACCACCACCACTGCCAGTCCTGAATACACACGCCTCTGATCTGCCTTCTGAGGCACTGCAGGATCACAGGAATAAATATTACAGTATGGCTATGGGTTGACTGATATGACAGAGTGGTTAATTGACCGAGAGGTTAATCGACCGATTGGTTAATCGACAGAGTGGTTAATCGACAGAGTGGTTAATGGACAGAGTGGTTAATGGACAGAGTGGTTAATCAAGAGAGTGGTTAATGGACAGAGTGGTTAATCAAGAGAATGGTTAATCGACAGAGTGGTTAATGGACAGAGTGGTTAATGGACAGAGTGGTTAATGGACAGAGTGGTTAATGGACAGAGTGGTTAATGGACAGAGTGGTTAATCAACAGAGTGGTTAATCGACAGAGTGGTTAATGGACAGAGTGGTTAATCAACAGAGTGGTTAATGGACATAGTGGTTAATCGACAGAGTGGTTAATCGACAGAGTGGTTAATGGACAGAGTGGTTAATGGACAGAGTGGTTAATCAAGAGAGTGGTTAATGGACAGAGTGGTTAATCAAGAGAATGGTTAATCGACAGAGTGGTTAATCAAGAGAATGGTTAATCGACAGAGTGGTTAATGGACAGAGTGGTTAATCAACAGAGTGGTTAATGGACTGATCATTCATTGACTGTTTGATTGAAGGATGGATGATGGGTTGACGGATGGATGGATGGGTTGATTGATTGATCGGCTCATTCATTCATGACTCACCAGTTGTTGGTGGTGTTTCTGGTAGAACTGGAGGTGGAACAGAGAGGACTATTAACAAGATATTATTAAGAGGTCCAACGCTGTCTATTTTTTATTTTACCTTTATTTAACCAGGTAAACTAGTTGAGAACAAGTTCTCATTTACAACTGCAACCTGGCCAAGATAAAGCAAAGCAGTGCGACACGAACAACAACACAGAGTTATACATGGAATAAACAAGCGTACAGTCAATAACACAATAGAACAAAAAGGAAAGTCCATATACAGTGTGTGCAAATGGCATGAGGTGGTAAGGCAATAATTAGGCCATAGTAGTGAAGTAGTTACAATTTAGCAAGTGATAGATGAGCAGATGATGATGTGCAGGTTGAAATACTGGGGCGCAAGAGCAGAAAAGTAAATAAAAACAATATGGGGATGAGGTAGATAGATTGGGTGGGCTATTTACAGATGGGCTATGTACAGCTGTAGCGATTGGTAAGCTGCTCAGATAGCTGATGTTTAAAGTTAGCGAGGGAAATATAAGACTCCAGCTTCAGTGATTTTTTGCAATTTGTTCCAGTCACTGGCTGCAGAGAACTGGAAGAAGGAAAGGGGGCCAAAGGACATGTTGGCTTTGGGGATGATCAGTGAGATATACCTGCTAGAGCGCGTGCTACAGGTGGGTGTTGTTATCGTGACCAGTGAGCTGAGATAAGGCAGAACTTTACCTAGCATCGACTTATAGATGACCTGGAGCCAGTGTGTCTGGCGACGAATATGTAGCGAGGTCCAGCCGACTAGAGCATACAGGTCGCAGTGGTGGGTGGTATAAGGTGATTTGGTAACAAAACGGATGTCACTGTGATAGACTGCATCCAGTTTGCTGAGTAGAGTGTTGGAAGCTATTTTGTAAATAAATCGCCGAAGTCGAGGATCGGTAGGATAGACAGTTTTACGAGGGTATGTTTGGTGCCGTGAGTGAAGGAGGCTTTGTTGAGAATTAGGAAGCCGATTCTAGATTTAATTTTGGATTGGAGATGCTTAATGTGAGTCTGGAAGGAGAGTTTACAGTCTAACCAGACACCTAGGTATTTATAGCTGGCCACATATTCTAAGTCGGAACCGTCCAGAGTAGTGATGCTTGTCGGGCGGGCAGGTGCGTGCAGCGATTGGTTAAAGAGCATGCATTTAGTTTTACTAGCATTTAAGAGTAGTTGAAGGCCACGGAAGGAGTGTTGTATGGCGTTGAAGGTCGTTTGGAGTTTTATTAACACAGTGTCCAAAGAAGTGCCAGAAGTATACAGAACGGTGTCGTCTGCGTAGAGGTGGATCAGAGACTCACCAGCAGCAAAAGCGACATCATTGATGTATACAGAGAAAAGAGTCGGCCCGAGACTTGAACCCTGTGGTACCCCAATAGAGACTGCCAGAGGTCCGGACAACAGGCCCTCCGATTTGACACACTGAACGCTGTCTGAGAAGTAGTTGGTGAACCAGGCGAGGCAGTCATTTGAGAAACCAAGGCTGTTGAGTCTGCCAATAAGAATACGGTGATTGACAGAGTCGAAAGCCTTGGCCAGGTCGATGAAGACGGCTGCACAGTACTGTCTTTTATCGATGGCGGTTATGATATCGCTTAGTACTTTGAGCGTGGCCGAGGTGCACCCGTGACCAGCTCGGAAACCAGATTGCACAGCGGAGAAGGTACGGCGGGATTCGAAATGGTCGGTTATATGTTTGTTCACTTGGCTTTCGAAGACTTTAGAAAGGCAGGGCAGGATGGATATAGGTCTGTAGCAGTTTGGGTCTAGAGTGTCAACACCTTTGAAGAGGGGGATGACCGCGGCAGCTTTCCAATCTTTAGGGATCTCGGACGATACGAAAGAAAGTTTGAACAGACTGGTAATAAGGGTTGCAACAATGGCGACGGATAATTTTAGAAAGATTGGGTCCAGATTGTCTAGCCCAGCTGATTTGTACGGGTCCAGGTTTTGCAGTTCTCAGAACATCTGCAATCTGGATTTGGGTGAAGGAGAAGCTGGGGATGCTTGGGCAAGTAGCTGCGGGGGGTGTGGAGCTGTTGGCCGGGGTTGGGGTAGCCAGGAGGAAAGAATGGCCAGCCGGTGAGAAATGGTTATTGAAATTCTCGATTCTCGTGGATTTATTGGTAGTGACAGTGTTTCCTAGCCTCAGTGCAGTGAGTAGCTGGGAGGAGGTGCTCTTATTCTCCATAGACTTTGCAATGTCCCAAAACTTTTTGGAGTTAGAGCTACAGGATGCAAATTTCTGTTTGAAAAGCTAGCCTTTGCTTTCCTGACTTGAAGAGAGCAGAGGTGTATTTGTAGGGCAAGTTGGTCAGGATAATATCTATGAGGGTGCCCATGTTTACGGATTTAGGGTTGTGCCTGGTGGGTTCCTTGATGATTTGTGTGAGATTGAGGGCATCTAGCTTAGATTGTAGAACTACCAGGGTGTTAAGCATATCCCAGTTTGGGTCACCTAACATAACGAACTCTGAAGATAGATGGGGGGCAATCAATTCACATATGGTGTCCAGGGAACAGCTGGGAGCTGAGGGGGGTCTATAACAGGAGGCAACAGTGAGAGACTTATTTCCGGAGAGATTAATTTAAAAAAATTAGAAGCTTGAACTGTTTGGGCATAGACCTGGAAAGTATTAACTTTTTAGGCTCTCTCTGGAGTAGATTGTGACTCCTCCCCCTTTAGCAGTTCTATCTTGACGGAAAATGTTGTAGTTGGGTATGGAAATCTCTGGTGGCCTTCCTAAGCCAGGATTCAGACACGGCAAGGACATCAGGGTTGGCGGAGTGTGCTAAAGCAGTGAGTAAAACAAACTTAGGGAGGCTTCTGATGTTAACATGCATGAAACCAAGCCTATTATCCTAATTGCTCAAATAATTCTTCATCAAGGCCATTCATTCCCTATAGTTCTATTGACATTCATATGTGTACTACACTATGGAGTGAGAAAGAAAGTTGTGTGGATATTGTAATAGAGCCATACAGATGTACGGTCTGTCTCACCCTCGTCTTTCCTACAGATGTACGGTCTGTCTCACCCTCGTCTTTCCTACAGATGTACGGTCTGTCTCACCCTCGTCTTTCCTACAGATGTACGGTCTGTCTCACCCTCGTCTTTCCTACAGATGTACGGTCTGTCTCACCCTCGTCTTTCCTACAGATGTACGGTCTGTCTCACCCTCGTCTTTCCTACAGATGTACGGTCTGTCTCACCCTCGTCTTTCCTACAGATGTACGGTCTGTCTCACCCTCGTCTTTCCTACAGATGTACGGTCTGTCTCACCCTCGTCTTTCCTACAGATGTACGGTCTGTCTCACCCTCGTCTTTCCTACAGATGTACGGTCTGTCTCACCCTCGTCTTTCCTACAGATGTATGGTCTGTCTCACCCTCGTCTTTCCTACAGATGTATGGTCAGTCTCACCCTCGTCTTTCCTACAGATGTACGGTCTGTCTCACCCTCGTCTTTCCTACAGATGTACGGTCTGTCTCACCCTCGTCTTTCCTACAGATGTACGGTCTGTCTCACCCTCGTCTTTCCTACAGATGTATGCTCTGTCTCACCTTTGGGCTTCTTGCAGATGTATGGTTTATCAGCCCATCTGGGGGCAGTGCTCCAGGTCCCATCGGAGGATCGCATATATCCATACATATTGTAAGAGTCCTGAGGCTGTCCCTCTGCCCAGTTAATGTAGTCCAGCACTGTTTGGTCCAGCCACTTCCACTGACCTGCAACAGGGTCTGTTGTTAGTCATGTAGTTACCTACACTCTTACAGAGAATGGTTATATCTAGAACCTAAAAGGGCTATTACCAAGGTTCTCCCATGGTGACAGCCGAAGAACCATTTTGGAACCCTTTTATTATAAAAGTGTAGGTGTATTTTGTACAGGCCTATCTAGAAGGATTGGTAGTTACCTAGGTGTGTTTTGTACAGGCCTATCTAGAAGGATTGGTAGTTACCTAGGTGTGTTTTGAACAGGCCTATCTAGAAGGATTGGTAGTTACCTAGGTGTGTTTTGTACAGGCCTATCTAGAAGGATTGGTAGTTACCTAGGTGTGTTTTGTACAGGCCTATCTAGAAGGATTGGTAGTTACCTAGGTGTGTTTTGTACAGGCCTATCCAGAAGGATTGGTAGTTACCTAGGTGTGTTTTGTACAGGCCTATCCAGAAGGATTGGTAGTTACCTAGGTGTGTTTTGTACAGGCCTATCCAGAAGGATTGGTAGTTACCTAGGTGTGTTTTGTACAGGCCTATCTAGAAGGATTGGTAGTTACCTAGTTGTGTTTTGTACAGGCCTATCTAGAAGGATTGGTAGTTACCTAGGTGTGTTTTGTACAGGCCTATCTAGAAGGATTGGTAGTTACCTAGGTGTGTTTTGTACAGGCCTATCTAGAAGGATTGGTAGTTACCTAGGTGTGTTTTGTACAGGCCTATCTAGAAGGATTGGTAGTTACCTAGGTGTGTTTTGTACAGGCCTATCTAGAAGGATTGGTAGTTACCTAGGTGTGTTTTGTACAGGCCTATCTAGAAGGATTGGTAGTTACCTAGGTGTGTTTTGAACAGGCCTATCCAGAAGGATTGGTAGTTACCTAGGTGTGTTTTGAACAGGCCTATCTAGAAGGATTGGTAGTTACCTAGGTGTGTTTTGTACAGGCCTATCTAGAAGGATTGGTAGTTACCTAGGTGTGTTTTGTACAGGCCTATCTAGAAGGATTGGTAGTTACCTAGGTGTGTTTTGTACAGGCCTATCCAGAAGGATTGGTAGTTACCTAGGTGTGTTTTGTACAGGCCTATCTAGAAGGATTGGTAGTTACCTAGATGTGTTTTGTACAGGCCTATCTAGAAGGAAGAGTAGTTACCTAGGTGTGTTTTGTACAGGCCTATCTAGAAGGATTGGTAGTTACCTAGGTGTGTTTTGTACAGGCCTATCTAGAAGGATTGGTAGTTACCTAGGTGTGTTTTGAACAGGCCTATCTAGAAGGATTGGTAGTTACCTAGGTATATTTTGTACAGGCCTATCTAGAAGGATTGGTAGTTACCTAGGTGTGTTTTGAACAGGCCTATCCAGAAGGATTGGTAGTTACCTAGGTGTGTTTTGAACAGGCCTATCTAGAAGGATTGGTAGTTACCTAGGTGTGTTTTGTACAGGCCTATCTAGAAGGAAGAGTAGTTACCTAGGTGTGTTTTGAACAGGCCTATCCAGAAGGATTGGTAGTTACCTAGGTGTGTTTTGTACAGGCCTATCTAGAAGGATTGGTAGTTACCTAGGTGTGTTTTGTACAGGCCTATCTAGAAGGATTGGTAGTTACCTAGGTGTGTTTTGTACAGGCCTATCCAGAAGGAAGAGGAGCTGTCTTTCAGAAACTCCAGGTTGCTCTTTATGAAGCCGAGTTCTTCAGGATCCTCGATGCTCACCAGGGACGCCCCTTCACACACAATATTTGAATTAATGCTTCTCCACTTTCTTCACGGTTTGTTCTGTCCAAAGAAGTGCACAGTTCATGAAATACTGGATCCCAATTCTCTCCTTTTCTCCCTGAAGTGTGCACCCGCTCACTCCACGCCAGGATGTAAAACCATTAGGTAGGTGTATCAGTCTGTGTCCTAATGCATTAGGTAGGTGTATCAGTCTGTGTTCCTAATACATTAGTTAGGTGTATCAGTCTGTGTCCTAATACATTAGTTAGGTGTATCAGTCTGTGTCCTAATGCATTAGTTAGGTGTATCAGTCTGTGTTCCTAATGCATTAGTTAGGTGTATCAGTCTGTGTTCCTAATGCATTAGGTAGGTGTATCAGTCTGTGTTCCTAATACATTAGTTAGGTGTATCAGTCTGTGTCCTAATACATTAGTTAGGTGTATCAGTCTGTGTCCTAATACATTAGGTAGGTGTATCAGTCTGTGTCCTAATACATTAGATAGGTGTATCAGTCTGTGTCCTAATGCATTAGTTAGGTGTATCAGTCTGTGTTCCTAATGCATTAGATAGGTGTATCAGTCTGTGTCCTAATGCATTAGATAGGTGTATCAGTCTGTGTCCTAATGCATTAGATAGGTGTATCAGTCTGTGTCCTAATGCATTAGATAGGTGTATCAGTCTGTGTCCTAATGCATTAGGTGTATCAGTCTGTGTCCTAATACATTAGGTAGGTGTATCAGTCTGTGTCCTAATACATTAGGTAGGTGTATCAGTCTGTGTCCTAATGCATTAGGTAGGTGTATCAGTCTGTGTCCTAATGCATTAGGTAGGTGTATCAGTCTGTGTTCCTAATGCATTAGATAGGTGTATCAGGCTGTGTCCTAATGCATTAGGTGTATCAGTCTGTGTTCCTAATGCATCCCGGGTATTCAAAAGGGCGGCATTTTTAGACACACCCTTGGCTTTGAGGCTCCTCCTACCTTTACTTGTACAGCTGGTGGAGGCGTCGGTCCACTCTATGTCGTCAATGACGAAGCTGTAGCAGTGCCCTCTGAAAGGCAACCAGTACCAGGGGATGTTCATACCACTGATCTCCTCCTCCTCCTCCATCTGGATACACTCCCCGGGGTACTGGGGTGGGGCCGTGGGCGGGACAGCTGTGGAGGGAACCAACCAAAAGAATTACAGCACTGCACAGGGATCCACCAATAGGATCTCCTCTCTGGGAGAAACTAGCCAATGGTATTACGGCGCTGCATAAGGACCAACCAATAGGATCCTTCCCTCCCTGCTGCTTTCACACACTGGGGTAGGTGACTGTCTCACTTGGTGACTACTAACAGACTGGGGTAGGAGCCTGTCTCACCTGGGGACTACTAACACATTGAGGTAGGTACAGGTCTCACCTGGAGACTACTAACAGACTGAGGTGGGTACATGTCACACCTGGGGACTACTAACACACTGGGGTAGGTCACTGTCTCATCTGGGGACTACTAACACACTGGGGTAGGTACCTGTCTCACCTGGTGACTACTAACACACTGGGGTAGGAGCCTGTCTCACCTGCAGACTACTAACACACTGGGGTAGGTACCTGTCTCACCTGGTGACTACTAACACACTGGGGTAGGTACCTGTCTCACCTGGTGACTACTAACACACTGACTGTCTCACCTGGTGACTACTAACACACTGGGGTAGGTACCTGTCTCACCTGGGGACTACTAACACACTGGGGTAGGTACCTGTCTCACCTGGTGACTACTAACACACTGGGGTAGGTCACTGTCTCACCTGGGGACTACTAACACACTGGGGTAGGTACCTGTCTCACCTGGTGACTACTAACACACTGGGGTAGGTACCTGTCTCACCTGGTGACTACTAACACACTGGGGTAGGTACCTGTCTCACCTGGTGACTACTAACACACTGGGGTAGGAGCCTGTCTCACCTGGTGACTACTAACACACTGGGGTAGGTACCTGTCTCACCTGGTGACTACTAACACACTGGGGTAGGAGCCTGTCTCACCTGGTGACTACTAACACACTGGGGTAGGTACCTGTCTCACCTGGTGACTACTAACACACTGGGGTAGGTACCTGTCTCACCTGGTGACTACTAACACACTGGGGTAGGTGACTGTCTCACCTGGTGACTACTAACACACTGGGGTAGGTACATGTCTCACCTGGTGACTACTAACACACTGGGGTAGGTACCTGTCTCACCTGGTGACTACTAACACACTGGGGTAGGTACCTGTCTCACCTGGTGACTACTAACACACTGGGGTAGGTACCTGTCTCACCTGGTGACTACTAACACACTGGGGTAGGTACCTGTCTCACCTGGTGACTACTAACACACTGGGGTAGGTACCTGTCTCACCTGGTGACTACTAACACACTGGGGTAGGAGCCTGTCTCACCTGGTGACTACTAACACACTGGGGTAGGTACCTGTCTCACCTGGTGACTACTAACACACTGGGGTAGGTACATGTCTCACCTGGTGACTACTAACACACTGGGGTAGGTACATGTCTCACCTGGTGACTACTAACACACTGGTGTAGGTACATGTCTCACATGGTGACTACTAACACACTGGGGTAGGAACCTGTCTCACCTGGTGACTACTAACACACTGCGGTAGGTACCTGTCTAACCTGGGGACTACTAACACACTGGGGTCATTGACCTTCTCACCTAGGGATTGCTTACACACACTGGGGTAGGAGCCTGTCTCACCTGCAGACTACTAACACACTGGGGTAGGTACCTGTCTCACCTGGTGACTACTAACACACTGACTGTCTCACCTGGTGACTACTAACACACTGACTGTCTCACCTGGTGACTACTAACACACTGACTGTCTCACCTGGTGACTACTAACACACTGGGGTAGGTACATGTCTCACCTGGTGACTACTAACACACTGACTGTCTCACCTGGTGACTACTAACACACTGACTGTCTCACCTGGTGACTACTAACACACTGACTGTCTCACCTGGTGACTACTAACACACTGACTGTCTCACCTGGTGACTACTAACACACTGACTGTCTCACCTGGTGACTACTAACACACTGGGGTAGGTACCTGTCTCACCTGGTGACTACTAACACACTGGGGTAGGTACCTGTCTCACCTGGGGACTACTAACACACTGGGGTAGGTACCTGTCTCACCTGGTGACTACTAACACACTGGGGTAGGTGACTGTCTCACCTGGGGACTACTAACACACTGGGGAAGGTACCTGTCTCACCTGGTGACTACTAACACACTGGGGTAGGTGACTGTCTCACCTGGTGACTACTAACACACTGGGGTAGGTACATGTCTCACCTGGTGACTACTAACACACTGGGGTAGGTACATGTCTCACATGGTGAGTACTAACACACTGGGGTAGGTGACTGTCTCACCTGGTGACTACTAACAGACTGGGGTAGGTGACTGTCTCACCTGGTGACTACTAACACACTGGGGTAGGTACATGTCTCACCTGGTGACTACTAACACACTGGGGTAGGTGACTGTCTCACCTGGTGACTACTAACACACTGGGGTAGGTACCTGTCTCACCTGGTGACTACTAACACACTGGGGTAGGTCACTGTCTCACCTGGGGACTACTAACACACTGGGGTAGGTACATGTCTCACCTGGTGACTACTAACACACTGGGGTAGGTGACTGTCTCACCTGGTGACTACTAACACACTGGGGTAGGTACATGTCTCACCTGGTGACTACTAACACACTGGGGTAGGTACCTGTCTCACCTGGTGACTACTAACACACTGGGGTAGGTGACTGTCTCACCTGGTGACTACTAACACACTGGGGTAGGTGACTGTCTCACCTGGTGACTACTAACACACTGGGGTAGGTACCTGTCTCACCTGGTGACTACTAACACACTGGGGTATGTACCTGTCTCACCTGGGGAGTACTAACACACTGGGGTAGGTGACTGTCTCACCTGGTGACTACTAACACACTGGGGTAGGAGCCTGTCTCACCTGGTGACTACTAACACACTGGGGTAGGTACCTGTCTCACCTGGGGACTACTAACACACTGGGGTAGGTACCTGTCTCACCTGGTGACTACTAACACACTGGGGTAGGTACCTGTCTCACCTGGTGACTACTAACACACTGACCGTCTCACCTGGTGACTACTAACACACTGGGGTAGGTACCTGTCTCACCTGGTGACTACTAACACACTGGGGTAGGTACCTGTCTCACCTGGGGACTACTAACACACTGGGGTAGGAGCCTGTCTCACCTGGTGACTACTAACACACTGGGGTAGGTCACTGTCTCACCTGGGGACTACTAACACACTGGGGAAGGTACCTGTCTCACCTGGTGACTACTAACACACTGGGGTAGGTCACTGTCTCACCTGGGGACTACTAACACACTGGGGTAGGTACATGTCTCACCTGGTGACTACTAACACACTGGGGTAGGTGACTGTCTCACCTGGTGACTACTAACACACTGGGGTAGGTACATGTCTCACCTGGTGACTACTAACACACTGGGGTAGGTACATGTCTCACATGGTGAGTACTAACACACTGGGGTAGGTGACTGTCTCACCTGGTGACTACTAACAGACTGGGGTAGGTGACTGTCTCACCTGGTGACTACTAACACACTGGGGTAGGTACATGTCTCACCTGGTGACTACTAACACACTGGGGTAGGTACATGTCTCACATGGTGAGTACTAACACACTGGGGTAGGTGACTGTCTCACCTGGTGACTACTAACACACTGGGGTAGGAGCCTGTCTCACCTGGGGACTACTAACACACTGGGGTAGGTACCTGTCTCACCTGGGGACTACTAACACACTGGGGTAGGTACCTGTCTCACCTGGTGACTACTAACACACTGGGGTAGGTGCCTGTCTCACCTGGTGACTACTAACACACTGACTGTCTCACCTGGTGACTACTAACACACTGGGGTAGGTACCTGTCTCACCTGGTGACTACTAACACACTGGGGTAGGTACCTGTCTCACCTGGGGACTACTAACACACTGGGGTAGGTACCTGTCTCACCTGGTGACTACTAACACACTGGGGTAGGTGACTGTCTCACCTGGGGACTACTAACACACTTGGGTCAGTGACCTTCTCACCTGGTGACTACTAACACACTGGGGTAGGTACCTGTCTCACCTGGTGACTACTAACACACTGGGGTAGGTACCTGTCTCACCTGGGGACTACTAACACACTGGGGTAGGTACATGTCTCACATGGTGAGTACTAACACACTGGGGTAGGTACCTGTCTCACCTGGTGACTACTAACACACTGGGATAGGAGCCTGTCTCACCTGGTGACTACTAACACACTGGGGTAGGTACCTGTCTCACCTGCAGACTACTAACACACTGGGGTAGGAGCCTGTCTCACCTGCAGACTACTAACACACTGGGGTAGGTACCTGTCTCACCTGGTGACTACTAACACACTGACTGTCTCACCTGGTGACTACTAACACACTGGGGTAGGTCACTGTCTCACCTGGGGACTACTAACACACTGGGGTAGGTACATGTCTCACCTGGTGACTACTAACACACTGGGGTAGGTACATGTCTCACATGGTGAGTACTAACACACTGGGGTAGGTGACTGTCTCACCTGGTGACTACTAACACACTGGGGTAGGAGCCTGTCTCACCTGGTGACTACTAACACACTGGGGTAGGTACCTGTCTCACCTGGGGACTACTAACACACTGGGGTAGGTACCTGTCTCACCTGGTGACTACTAACACACTGGGGTAGGTACCTGTCACACCTGGTGACTACTAACACACTGGGGTAGGAGCCTGTCTCACCTGGTGACTACTAACACACTGGGGTAGGTACCTGTCTCACCTGGTGACTACTAACACACTGGGGTAGGTGACTGTCTCACCTGGTGACTACTAACACACTGGGGTAGGTACCTGTCTCACCTGGTGACTACTAACACACTGGGGTAGGAGCCTGTCTCACCTGGTGACTACTAACACACTGGGGTAGGAGCCTGTCTCACCTGGTGACTACTAACACACTGGGGTAGGTGCCTGTCTCACCTGGGGACTACTAACACACTGGGGTAGGTGACTGTCTCACCTGGTGACTACTAACACACTGGGGTAGGTGACTGTCTCACCTGGGGACTACTAACACACTGGGGTAGGAACCTGTCTCACCTGGTGACTACTAACACACTGCGGTAGGTACCTGTCTAACCTGGGGACTACTAACACACTGGGGTCATTGACCTTCTCACCTAGGGATTGCTTACACACACTGGGGTAGGTGTGGTTACAAAGGGCTGTCTTCCAGGTGCCTTCCACATCCAGATAGACACAGGGCCGGTCTCTGCTGGGCTCGTCTTGTGCCCACCGGGACAGGCTCAAGGGCCAGCCGTCCATCCACCTGAAGTAGCCTTGCGTCTGAAAAATCAAACCACTACAGCTGTAAGTCAGTTGGTAGAGCACGGCGCTTCCAACTTCACGATCGTGGGTTTGATTCCTGCTGGTGGACACCCATACCAAAATGTATTCACACAGGACTGTAAGTCGCGTTGGGATAAAAACATGTTATATTACAGTACACTAGCCTTTCCTGACAATCTGACCACCATGTTATATTACAGTACACTAGCCTTTCCTGACAATCTGAACACCATGTTATATTACAGTACACTAGCCTTTCCTGACAATCTGACCACCATGTTATATTACAGTACACTAGCCTTTCCTGACAATCTGACCACCATGTTATATTACAGTACACTAGCCTTTCCTGACAATCTGACCACCATGTTATATTACAGTACACTAGCCTTTCCTGGCAATCTGACCACCATGTTATATTACAGTACACTAGCCTTTCCTGACAATCTGACCACCATGTTATATTACAGTACACTAGCCTTTCCTGACAATCTGACCACCATGTTATATTACAGTACACTAGCCTTTCCTGACAATCTGACCACCATGTTATATTACAGTACACTAGCCTTTCCTGACAATCTGAACGCCTAGGCTTTATCTCAGAAGAACACCGTTTTGTGGTGCTGTAAACGACCCTTTGGTTGAAACCCACCTGTATCCCCTACAACAATCCTGTGACTTCTTCTCGCCCACCCAGCACATTCCAAAGCCGTCTGGCTCCTACAGATAACTTCGATCAAATTTATCACATTCATTTATAAAGCCCTTCTTACATCAGCTGATGTCACAAAGTGCTGTACAGAAACCCAGCCTTAAACCCCAAACAGCAAGCAATGCAAGTGTAGAAGCACCTTGTTACTTCTGATGTGACAACCATTCTCCATCAACCCTCAGATACGATAGTATTACTTATGATCCATCATGTCTCTAGTATAGAAATGTTCAAAGTTTCACCCAGAATCCAACAGTACCAATAACCTGCCTATTCTGATGAGGAGTCTGTTGCACCTGAAGAGACAGCTAGTACTATACCTCATTCCTATTGAGTCCAATCCACAGTGGTGTCTGCAGCTTCAGAGCCTGCAGCTCCAGGTAAGCTGCTGACAGTTCATCCAGGGTGCTAGCCAGCTGGCCCTCCTCAGCCTCACACTGCACCCGGGCTTCGTGCCATGTCCTGTTCTGGGGCAGCACCTTGTAGGAGTCGTTGGCCAGCTTCACCCAGCCTCTAGGTAACACTGTTGGCGCCGGGACTGGGATGCCTGAGTCTAGGAGGGCAGAGCAACACTTAGTCAAATTACAAATCAGAGGGCCGAGGACGGAGACAAAAAGGAGGAGGAAGAAGAGGAGGAGAGAGAAAGAAGAGGAAGAAGAGGAGGAGAGAGAAAGAAGAGGAGGAGAGAGAAAGAGGAAGATGAAGAGGAGGAGAGAGAAAGAAGAGGAGGAGAGAGAAAGAAGAGGAAGAAGAGGAGGAGAGAGAAAGAAGAGGAAGTAAAAGAATGTCTTTGCTCACCAACTTTACGCTGACAGATGAAGCCGTGTGTGTCGTTGCAGGACCTGATTTCCCATTTTCCCAAGATGGAGGAGGAACTGGCCATCACAATACACTGTGAGACAAAGATTATCAATATCGACAACATTCACAGTCACAGTCTTAATTCTCTCATATAGTAGAGCTTTGAGCAAAATGTAAGTCTAGCACATTAAATAATACATTATTAATATATTATTATATCCGATTTATTGTGTGTAATTCTCATTTTGAATGGTGATAGTTCTTTTAAATGGATCTTACCCGACTAGCCTGAGAGGAACGCATGTAGATCTACAATTAGAAAACAAAATGGAATACGTTAATGGTATTTATTAAGACATTGTTCTAGAGATAGAATAAGCAAAGTAAACGATAGGGATTTCGTCAATGTGTTTCAGTATAATATGTAAACGATAGGGATTTAGTCAATGTGTTTCAGTATAATATGTAAACGATAGGGATTTAGTCAATGTGTTTCAGTATAATATGTAAACGATGGGGATTTAGTCAATGTGTTTCAGTATAATATGTAAACGATAGGGATTTAGTCAATGTGTTTCAGTATAATATGTAAACGATGGGGATTGAGTCAATGTGTTTCAGTATAATATGTAAACGATGGGGATTTAGTCAATGTGTTTCAGTATAATATGTAAACGATGGGGATTTAGTCAATGTGTTTCAGTATAATATGTAAACGATGGGGATTTAGTCAATGTGTTTCAGTATAATATGTAAACGCTGGGGATTTAGTCAATGTGTTTCAGTATAATATGTAAACGATAGGGATTTAGTCAATGTGTTTCAGTATAATATGTAAACGATAGGGATTTAGTCAATGTGTTTCAGTATAATATGTAAACGATGGGGATTGAGTCAATGTGTTTCAGTATAATATGTAAATGATGGGGATTTAGTCAATGTGTTTCAATATAATATGTAAATGATGGGGATTTAGTCAATGTGTTTCAGTATAATATGTAAACGATGGGGATTTAGTCAATGTGTTTCAGTATAATATGTAAACGATGGGGATTTAGTCAATGTGTTTCAGTATAATATGTAAACGATAGGGATTTAGTCAATGTGTTTCAGTATAATATGTAAACGATGGGGATTTAGTCAATGTGTTTCAGTATAATATGTAAACGATAGGGATTTAGTCAATGTGTTTCAGTATAATATGTAAACGATGGGGATTTAGTCAATGTGTTTCAGTATAATATGTAAACGATGGGGATTTAGTCAATGTGTTTCAGTATAATATGTAAACGATGGGGATTTAGTCAATGTGTTTCAATATAATATGTAAACGATGGGGATTTAGTCAATGTGTTTCAGTATAATATGTAAACGATGGGGATTTAGTCAATGTGTTTCAGTATAATATGTAAACGATGGGGATTTAGTCAATGTGTTTCAGTATAATATGTAAACGATGGGGATTTAGTCAATGTGTTTCAGTATAATATGTAAACGATGGGGATTTAGTCAATGTGTTTCAGTATAATATGTAAACGATAGGGATTTAGTCAATGTGTTTCAGTATAATATGTAAACGATGGGGATTTAGTCAATGTGTTTCAGTATAATATGTAAACGATGGGGATTTAGTCAATGTGTTTCAGTATAATATGTAAACGATGGGGATTTAGTCAATGTGTTTCAGTATAATATGTATATAAACATATGTACAGTAGGCCTGTCGGTGGGTGAGTGTGGATATCTGTGTTTGTGTATAAATGTGTGTATACAAAATGTTTAGTATACAGTCGCTAGTGAAAGTCTACCCCTTGCACAATCTTCACATTTTGCTGCCTTAAAATTACATCTAAAAAGAGATGAAATTAGATTTAAAGTTAAAGGAAAATGATAGACAATGTTACACATTACTATGAAATAGAGAATTAGGATGTCTAGACTTCATCCCCCCCAGAGTTACTACTTGGTGGAAGCACCTTTGGCAGCCATTACAGCTGTGGATCATTTTGAATAAGATTCTACCAACCTACCCCAACTCTTAGGGCGACATATATCCATTGTTTTTGTCAAAAATATTCAAGCACAGTAAATTTGGTTGGAAATCTTTGATGGACAGCAATATTCAAACATTGTTTCTGGTATTTTAAGCAGATTAAAGTCAGAACTGAGGCTGGGCCATTCAGGAGCACTCAACAGCCATTCTGGTGTGTCTTTGGCATTCACATGTGTGTAATTAGGCTTTCTTGTCCCTGGGATAGTTCAATAATTTATTGTCCCTGGGACAGTCCCAGGCTTTCTTGTCCCTGGGACAGTCCCAGGCTTTCTTGTCCCTGGGATAGTCCCAGGGTCTTTTGATTCTGACACCTTCCCCAAAGAGGCTTTCACCAAGTATGAACTCTGGGGTGTTTCCACCAAGTATGAACTCTGGGGTGTTTCCGCCAAGTATGATCTCTGGGGTGTTTCCACCAAGTATGAACTCTGGGGTGTTTCCACCAAGTATGATCTCTGGGGTGTTTCCACCAAGCATGAACTCTGGGGTGTTTCCACCAAGTATGAACTCTGGGGTGTTTCCACCAAGTATGAACTCTGGGGTGTTTCCACCAAGTATGAACTCTGGGGTGTTTCCGCCAAGTATGATCTCTGGGGTGTTTCCACCAAGTATGAACTCTGGGGTGTTTCCACCAAGTATGAACTCTGGGGTGTTTCCACCAAGTATGATCTCTGGGGTGTTTCCACCAAGTATGATCTCTGGGGTGTTTCCACCAAGTATGAACTCTGGGGTGTTTCCACCAAGTATGATCTCTGGGGTGTTTCCGCCAAGTATGATCTCTGGGGTGTTTCCACCAAGTATGAACTCTGGGGTGTTTCCACCAAGTATGATCTCTGGGGTGTTTCCGCCAAGTATGATCTCTGGGGTGTGAAGACATACACAATCAATACATTCTTTCACTTTGAATATGTGGAATATGTTTGTGTAGATCTGTCAGAAAAAAACAATTTAATTCCTTTTTTACTTAATTTTAAGGCAGCAAACTGTGAAAACCGTGCAAAGCGTGTGTAGACTTTCACTTGGTCCTGTGTGTGCATGTGTGTGTACACTTTTACTTTAAAGGGACTTTACCTGACGATAGTGCTCTTGCAATGCGAATATCTGCGACATTCTCTACAATTAAGAAACAAAATATTAAAACAGAAACAACTTTCTTTCACTTTGAATATGTGGAATAGGTTTGTGTAGATCTGAAGGCAAAAACATATAATTTAATTCCTTTTTTACTTAACTTTAAGGCAGCAAAATGCGAAGACTGCAAAGCGGGTGTAGACATTCACTAGATCCTGTATGTGTATGTCTGTGTTTACTAAAAGTTTAAAAGGGACTTTACCAGACCATGGTGATGCCATCGCGATGGTAACCTCTGCGACAATTAAGAAACAAAATATTACATATTAGGGGTATTTATTAAGAAACATTATTGGTTTAGGGATAAAATTAGCAAATGAAACTCAGAGTAAACTAACACATCATGCCCAGTGTACCACACAGTGTTCCAGGCTGTAATGTATGTGCATATTATGTCAAATGTTACCTCAATTTCTACCACTGAGCAAATTTAAGGTCTGCTGAGCACAAACTTGAAGGTTGTGAAAATTCTGTGCAACTTCCAGCGCACGTTTACTGTGAACACTGAGGCTGTACCCACTATAAGTTACAGTTTTACTGTGAACACCGAGGCTGTACCCACTATAAGTTACAGTTTTACTGTGAACACTGAGGCTGTACCCACTATAAGTTACAGTTTTACTGTGAACACTGAGGCTGTACCTGCTTTAAGTTACAGTTTTACTGTGAACACTGAGGCTGTACCCACTAAGTTACAGTTTTACTGTGAACACTGAGGCTGTACCCACTAAGTTACAGTTTTACTGTGAACACTGAGGCTGTACCCGCTTTAAGTTACAGTTTTACTGTGAACACTGAGGCTTTACCTGCTTTAAGTTACAGTTTTACTGTGAACACTGAGGCTGTACCCGCTTTAAGTTACAGTTTTACTGTGAACACTGAGGCTGTACCCACTAAGTTACAGTTTTACTGTGAACACTGAGGCTGTACCCACTAAGTTACAGTTTTACTGTGAACACTGAGGCTGTACCCACTAAGTTACAGTTTTACTGTGAACACTGAGGCTGTACCCACTAAGTTACAGTTTTACTGTGAACACTGAGGCTGTACCCGCTTTAAGTTACAGTTTTAACAGTGGCCAAGTAGCCTACTGTGGCTATTTGATCATAATGTAGGCCTACCAGAGTGGCCTACCATCAAAAACAGTGGAGAAAATCCATCTCATAACATTTTAACATGGAAATAGCTGTTCTATTATTCAGTCTACAGTAGCAGCCAATATGTGGTGTTCAATGTAGGCCTACATTCCATGAGACCTTTGAAAAACACATGCAGGACTTGACATTAACCTGTTTATCCACTTATCCTTCAGACAAGGAGGTGACTGAATGTGTTGTTTGATACAGAAAACCACTTGTATTATTATTCCCATGCCGTTATTACAGAGAATCAGACAAATTATGCTATGCCCTGCCTATTGGCTATCTAGCTAATTCAAGCCTCTCTCAAAATACAACACCGCCCCTTTAAGACATAAAAAAGCTCCTTACCTGACTGGCTTTTCAAAGATGGCTAGAAATGCACACATTTTGTACTTTTGTAGGAAGCAACCACTCCCCCATAGTTTTTTATTTTATTTTACCTTTATTTAACCAGGTAGGCCAGTTGAGAACAATTTCTCATTTACAACTGCAACCTGGCCAAGATAAAGCAAAGCAGTGTAACCAAAAACAACAACACAGAGTTACACATGGGATTAGCAATCGTACAGTCAATAACACAATAGAAAAATCTGTAGACAGTGTGTGCAAATGAAGTAAGGAGGTAAGGCAATAAATAGGCCAATAGTAGCAAAGTAATTACAATTTAGCAGATTTACACTGGAGTGATAGATGTGCAGATGAGGATGTGCAAGTAGAAATACTGGTGTGGGGGGTATTGTGATGTCATTATGGGGTATTGTGATGTCATTATGGGGTATTGTGATGTCATTATAGTGATTCTGGTGTGTAAAAGAGCAGAAAAACAAAACAAATATGGGGATGAGGTAGTTGGTTGGATGGGTTATTTACAGATGGGCTGTGTACAGCTGCAGCGATCGGTAAGCTCCTCTGACAGCTGACACTTAAAGTTAGTGAGGGAGATATAAGTCTCCAGCTTCAATGATTTTTGCAGTTCGTTCCAGTCATTGGCATCAGAGAACTGGAAGGAAAGGCGGCCAAAGGAAGTGTTGGCTTTGGGGATGACCAGTGAAATATACCTGCTGGAGCACGTGCTACGGGTGGGTGTTGTTATGGTGACCAGTGAGCTGAGATAAGGCAGAGCTTTACCTAGCAAAGACTTATAGATGACCTGGAGCCAGTGGGTTTGGCGACGAATATGTAGCGAGGGCCAGCCAACGAGAGCATACAGGTCGCAGTGGTGGGTAGTATATGGGGCTTTGGTGACAAAACGGATGGCACTGTGATAGACTGCATCCAATTTGCTGAGTAGAGTGTTGTAGGCTATTTTGTAAATGACATCGCCGAAGTCGAGTATTGGTAGGATAGTCAGTTTTACGAGGGTATGTTTGGCAGCATGAGTGAAGGAGGCTTTGTTGCGAAATAGGAAGCCGATTCTAGATTTAATTTTGGATTGGAGATGCTTAATGTGAGTCTGGAAGGAGAGTTTACAGTCTAACCAGACACCTAGGTATTTGTAGTTGTCCACATATTCTAAGTCAGAACCGTCCAGAGTAGTGATGCTGAACGGGTGGGAGGGTGCAGGCAGCGATCGGTTAAAGAGCATGCATGATATACATTTAGTTTTACTAGTGTTTAAGAGTAGTTGGAGGCCACGGAAGGAGTGTTGTATGGAATTGAAGCTCGTCTGGAGGTTAGTTAACACAGTGTCCAAAGAAGGGCCAGAGGTATCCAGAATGGTGTCGTCTGCGTAGAGGTGGATCAAAGAATCTCCAAAGAAAGAGCGACATCATTGATGTATACAGAGAAAAGAATCGGCCTGAGAATTGAACCCTGTGGCACCCCCATAGAGACTGCCACAGGTCTGCACAATAGGCCCTCCGATTAGACACAATAGGCCCTCCGATTAGACACTGAACTCTATCTGAGAAGTAGTTGGTGAACCAGGCGAGGCAGTCATTTGAGAAACCAAGGCTGTTGAGTCTGCCGATAAGAATGTGATGAGTACACAGACGAAAGCCCTGGCCAGGTCGATGAAGACGGCTGCACAGTAATGTCTCTTATCGATGGCGGTTATGATATCGTTTAGAACCTTGAGCGTGGCTGATGTGCACCCATGACCAGCTCGGAAACCAGATTGCATAGCGGAGAAGGTACGGTGGGATTCGAAATGGTCGGTGATCTGTTTGTTAACTTGGCTTTCGAAGACCTTAGACAGGCAGGGAGGATGGTCTGTAACATTTTGTCTCTAGAGTGTCTCCCCCTTTGAAGAGGGTGATGACCGCGGCAGCTTTCCAATCTTTAGGAATCCCAGACGATACGAAAGTGATAAGGGAATTATATGCTTAAAGGTAATGATTAAAATATTCCACCGTGAAACCATATAATTGAATGAAATTTATTAGAATCATAAAACTAAAACGAACTATTACAACAAGGACGGTTTGTTCCTTTTTAGTATGTAGGCAGGGTGCAAGTGTGAAACAAATGATAAGAGGAGCTACCGACAGACAAGTTGTACTACTGTGTTCCTTACAGGACATTCTGTCTCCACCCGTGAAGGGGAGAAACTGTTAAGCTCGCAGAAAATGATGAAACATGTTGCAGCTTAAAGAAACAATGTATCTGTGTAGTGGAAAAACACTGAGCAAGGCGTAGCTTAAAGAAACAATGTATCTGTATAGTGGAAAAACACTGAGCAAGGCGTAGCTTAAAGAAACAATGTATCTGTGTAGTGGAAAAACACCGACTGTCTGAGTTTAAGATTTGAACTTGTTTGTGTTTGTATTATGGGCTTGAGAACGTTCTCGTGAATGAACGGTACGAACCTTTTGCATAAGCTGAGTCTTTGCCTAATTATTATTAAACCCAGGGTCTTACAAACCTCGGGGATTGGTCAAAGCTATTGATTATTAGTGATTATCATTGGAATTGAAAATTCTCGTGCCAGAAAGAGATGTTGAACAGACTAGTAATAGGAGTTGCAAAAATGGCGGCGGATCATTTTAGGAAGAGAGAGTACAGATTTTCTAGCCCAGCTGATTTGTAGGGGTCCGGATTTTGCCGCTCTTTCAAAACATCAGCTATCTGGATGTGCGTGAAGGAGAAGCAGGGGGGGGGCTTGGGCTAGTTGCTGCAGGGGGTGCTGAGCTGTTGGCCGGGGTTGGGGTAGCCAGGTGGAAAGCATGGCCAGCCATAGAGAAATACTTATTAAAATTGTTGACTAGAAAGTAGCTGTAACTGGGCTAATAACTAGCTAACTAGCAAAACATACACAGGTGGCTACATGTAGCTCTCACTTTGATCTCAGAACAAGAGCATCTACTCCCGACCGCTCGTACTGTAGCATAAACACAGTGAACGGCACAGATCCATATATGGCAATGGCTATTTGCATATAGGCCTACTGCAGCTCTGATTGGTAATGGGGCACCGGTCTGTGTAGAGTACAGGCTGAGTCCTTCCTGTCAATGGAATCCTACTCCAATGTGCTCTGCCTACAAGAACATCTCTTTGCAGAGTTAGTTTTGCATACTAAAGTCTTGCATAGTTCGTTTTGTGCCGGTATGTACCATTGAAATTGGTTGACATTGCGCTGATTCGATCACAATTCCCACAGTAGAGCTTGACATTGTTAACTGAAGGGGAAAACTAGAGAAAGGTGAGTGAAGCTCAATCTAGTGCTTCTCTGCAGTTTAGGCGGGAACATTGATTATGTCTTATGTGAATGTTTTGTTTATGTTAAATGCGTAAATGTCTGCTTGGCCGTCATGCCTACGACCAGCTGTGGTATATTGCCCATGGAACACAATGGAACACAACCCTCAGCCCTCATTGCTTAGGTAAATGTGTGTATACATGCATACCTTCATGAAATCCAAGTTTGTGTATTTGACTGCCTGGCCATCGGTCCAAACAAACCTGTCCCGGTTTAAGTTACTCAGTCCAATCCACAGGTCAGTGGCACCAGAAGACATCTGGGTCGTCAGAAACACTGCAACCATAGAGATAGATAGAGAACTCATCTTTATATCTGTGTCATTATAGTGCCTGTGACAGCATGGGTAGCTCCATAGAGATAGATAGAGGTATCATCTGGATATCTGTCCTGTTATAGTGTCTGACAGCATGGGCCGCTCCATAGAGATAGATAGAGGTATCATCTGGATATCTGTCCTGTTATAGTGTCTGACAGCATGGGCCGCTCCATAGAGATAGATAGAGGTATCATCTTTATATCTGTGTCATTATAGTGCCTGTGACAGCATGGGTAGCTCCATAGAGATAGATAGAGGACTCATCTTTATATCTGTGTCATTATAGAGTCTGTGACAGCATGGGTAGCTCCATAGAGATAGATAGAGGACTCATCTTTATATCTGTGTCATTATAGTGTCTGACAGCATGGGCCGCTCCATAGAGATAGATAGAGGTATCATCTGGATATCTGTCCTGTTATAGTGTCTGACAGCATGGGCTGCTCCATAGAGATAGATAGAGGTATCATCTGGATATCTGTGTCATTATAGAGTCTGTGACAGCATGGGCCGCTCCATAGAGATAGATAGAGGACTCATCTTTATATCTGTGTCATTATAGAGTCTGTGACAGCATGGGTAGCTCCATAGAGATAGATAGAGGACTCATCTTTATATCTGTGTCATTATAGAGTCTGTGACAGCATGGGAGGCTCAATTGAGGCTGCAACCCATAGGAATCCCCACCCAGTTGACTACTTAAAAATGGTGGATGATGGCAATGTCTAATGAAAATGTCAAAGATAAAATGGGGTTATATCCATGATGAGTCCTCTGTCTCTATGGGCAGCGCAATGAAGGGTTATCTCCATTTTAAAGTGGTACATTTTCTACTTCATTGACAAACCATAGGTAACCAAATTTGATGAAGACAATGCTCCAATCATTGGCTGATTTCTCTAAACCCATAGAAAACCACCCAGTTGACTACTTTAAAATGGTGGAATCCCTCAATCCATCCAGAGCCCTCTATCTCTATTGCTACAACCCACAGGAGAGTTGGTCAGGAGAGAATCATCACTGACTGACTGACATGTGGCTGATGGTACTGTCATTTCCATCTGTTAAACAACGTGCTGCTGACACTAATAGTAGCATCCATGGGATGTTTATGTGCATGACTGTGTGTAACATGCCAGTTGATCAGTTTAGGGTCAGTGGTGTTGTCTGTGGGTGTTAAATACCTGCCTGTCTAAGAGAAGATGACCGTTCATTCAGTATATATATTATTTTTTCAGTGGTGTAAAGTACTTAATCAAATAAAAAAATTAAGTACTACTTAAGTAGTTTATGGGGGTATCTGTACTTTACAATTTATATTTTTTGACAACTTTTACTTCACTACATTCCTAAAGAAAATAATGAACTTTTTACTCCATGCATTTTTCATGGCACTCTAAAGTACTGGTTACATTTTGACAGGAAAATGGTCCAATTCGCACTCTTATCAAGAGAACACCCCTGGTCATCCCTACTGTCTCTGATCTGGAGGACTCACTAAACAGAGAACACCCCTGGTCATCCCTACTGTCTCTGATCTGGAGGACTCACTAAACAGAGAACATCCCTGGTGATCCCTACTGTCTCTGATCTGGAGGACTCACTAAACAGAGAACACCCCTGGTCATCCCTACTGTCTCTGATCTGGAGGACTCACTAAACAGAGAACACCCCTGGTCATCCCTACTGTCTCTGTGTTTAGTTTGTGTGGTCCACAACAAAGTGTTTGAGCCCCTGGCTATCCATAAATAAAATCACAGGGAAATCGTGCCGTCTGGTTTGCTTAATATAAGTCATTTTAAATGATTTATACTTTTACTTTTGATACTTAAGTATATTTTTAAAAAAACAAATACTTTTAGACTTTTACTCAAATATTATTTTACTGGGTGACTTTAAATTTTACTTGAGTCATTTTCTATTAAGGTATCTTTACTTTTACTCAAGTATGACAATTGGGTACTTTTTCCACTACTTTTTTTTAAAGTATTTTGTATGTTTTTAGGATAAATAGAGGTGACAGGTAGGAGAAAGAGCTATGGTCTTACATGTACATCATACTCCAGAGGGAGCGTCTTAGACTGCCACAGAAGAGGGGTCATTTACAGGTTAAAATAATCTCACCTTGCTCACGCCTACTGGTGATGGACGCTAGGTTAGCTCCCACGGATTGGCAGTACGATCTGGCCTCGAGCCAGGTACTAGGTACCCGGTATCCAATCAATTTGTAGCACTATAAACAAATCATCAATAAGCAATAAATCAAGTTGATCCAAGGTAATTGATTATAGGCAAACACTTTGAGTTAGACTTTCATTCTCAAAGCCTGTTGTAAAACTGTATCGTCTGTTTTCATGCGAAAGACATTTAACATATTATTATTACATAATCATTATTATAACACTCTTCCTGTGTAACCTTTGATCTCTGACCTTAGGATCCATTCTCTCCTCTTACTGACCTTAGACTGGTAGAGGATCCATTCCGGGGGGCAGCCTCCTGTGGGGGGGGCAGTAGGGGGCACGGTGCTGTTCACTGGGGGGGAACCACTCCTCTCACAGATGGACCTCATTTCAGTGCCACAGTTATAGTCATGCCAGAAACCTGAACACACAGTTATAGTCATGCCAGAAACCTGAACACACAGTTATAGTCATGCCAGAAACCTGAACACACAGTTATAGTCATGCCAGAAACCTGAACACACAGTTATAGTCATGCCAGAAACCTGAACACACAGACACACAGTTATAGTAGACCTAGTCATGCCATTGAGTTATGTGGTAACCAGCCCCAAGATTCAGAATAAAAATAACTCAATGGAAGTTCTTATAAGAGAGGAACATTTTTGGGCCTCATCTCATCGTTAGCTCACCCATGGAGCTGGTCATGGCAACACAGTTCTCATCGTTGTTCTTGAAGTCCGGCTGGTTGTTGTCCCATCTCTGGAATACAACTGGGGAATCGTCCATCCACCTGGACAGAACACAGGACACAATAACTCAGAACCCAAGAACTCAGAACACAAGAACACAAGATATTGAATATCAGATCATGAATATCCCTTTGAGCATGGTGAAGTTATTAATTACACTTTGGATGGTGTATCAATACACCTAGTCACTACAGAGATACAGGCGTCCGTAACTAAGATACCGGAGAAGAAGGAAACCGCTCAGGGAGTTCACCATGAGGCCAATGGTGACATTAAAACAGTGTAATGGCTGTAATAGGAGAAAACTGAGGATGGATCAACAATCACAATACTAACCTGAATGATATAGTGAAAAGAAGGAAGCCTGTACTGAATAACAAAAAAGGCAAGGCACAAAAGTAATTTGGCAAAGAATTTAACTTTTTGTCCTGAATACAAAGTGTTATGTTTGGGGAAAATCCAATACATTACTGAGTACCACTCTTCATATATTCAATCATAGTGGTGGCTGCATCATGTTATGGGTATGCCTGTCATCGTTAAGGACTGGGGAGTTTTTCAGGATAAAAAGAAATAGAATGGAGCCTAGCACAAGCAAAATCCTAGAGGAAAACCTGGTTCAGTCTGCTTTCCACCTGACACTGGGAGATGAATTCACCTTTCAACAGAACAATAACCTTAAACACAAGGCCAAATCTACACTGGAGTTGCTTACCAAGAAGACAGTGAATATTCCTGAGTGGCTGATATTAAAGTTTAGACTTAAATATACTTGAAAATCTACGGCAAGACCTGAAAATTGTTGTCCAGCAATGATCAACAACCAATTTTACAGAGCTTGAATAATGTTTTAAAGAATAATGGTCAAATGTTGCAGAATCCAGGTGTAGAAAGCTCTTAGAGACTTACCCAGAAAGACTCACAGCTGTAATCGCTGCCAAGGGTGATTCTAACATCTATTCACTCAGAGGTGTGAATACTTATGTAAATTAGATATATCTGTATTTCATTTTCAATAAATGTGTAAACATTTCTAAAAACAAGTTTGTACTTTGCCATTATGGGGTATTGTGTGTAGATTTGTGAGAAAAATATCTATTTAATCCATGTTGAATTCAGGCTGTAACAACAGAATGTGGAATAAGTCAAGGGGTATGAATCCTTTCTGAAGGAACTATGTATTACTGATAAGTCAGGAAGCAATACAAACAACAAATCAAATTCATATATTTCAATTTTTATATTTTAAGTCATCCTATTTGGGTGGGCCAGTATTCAATCTGTCAGGGCCTCTGCCCAGCCTGGCCCCGCCGTGGCTTCCCCTCTGCACGAAACATGGAACACAGAAACTCAGAACACAAGAACTCAGCAACACACAAGACATAGAACACAGAAAGAACACGGACAATACACAGAAAATATGCTGCGTTCATGACATGCCGGAATGTTCGGAAATACAACTTCTAAACACGGAGCAATGAGTTGTGTGCGTTCACATGCTTTGAACTGGTTGAGAACGTCAACTGGCTAATGTCTAAGTAGCTACGTCAAACATGAACAAAAAGCGCAGCCATCACACTCTCATCCAAATTATAGTGTTAAAAAAAGGTCAAAATAAATTGATTTCTCCCAGAAAGGAAGCTTGTATTTCAGAGTTTCTAAAATGTCATGAACGCAGCATTAGAACAGCAGTTTGACACCACTAGTTTAGAAGTGAGATAAAAAACGTTTTATTTTTATTTGTTTGATAATCTTCTTTTACTCATTTTATACTCACCCGAAAGACTGATCAAGATCAACTGTTAGCCCAATGTAATGGTTTCCCAAATGCTCTTTATTGATCTGAAAAAAGAGCAATTAACATTAGGGACTAGCTGTCTTGGAGTCCACATGGGCCAGCGTCCGTTTCGACACCATGTAGAGTCCAAGCCCCGACGAATTGAAGGCAAAAGGGGGTGCAACTCAATATTAGAAAGGTGTACTTAATGTTTTGTGAATTCAGTGTATATCAGCGGTGGAAAAAGTACCCAATTGTCATAATTGAGTAAAAGTAAAGATACCTTAATATAAAATTAAAGTCACCCAGTAAAATACTACTTGAGAAAAAGTCTAAAAGTATGTTTTTAAATATACTTAAGTATCAAAAGTAAATGTCAAAATCCTTATATTAAGCAAATATTTTTTATTTACGGATCGCCAGGGGCACACTACAACACTCAGACATAATATACAAACGAAGCCTCTGTGTTCCGTGAGTCCGCGAGTCCGTGAGGCCGCGAGTCCGCCAGATCAGAGGCAGTAAGGAATTACAGGGACGTTCTCTTGATTAGTGAATTGGACCATTTTCCTGTCCTGCTAAACACTCAAAATGTTACTTTTGGGTGTCAAGGAAAATGTATGGAGAAAAAAGTACATCATTTTCTTTAGGAATGTAGTGAAGTAAAAGTTGTCAAAAAATATAAATAGTGAAGTACAGATACCCCAAAAAATGACTTAAGTAGTACTTTAAAGTATTTTTACTTAAGTACTATACACCGCTGGTGTATATAGCTCTGCCAATGTGTTTGAAGGCAGGACTATAGCGAAACTAAAGGTGTTTACCTTTTTCCACAGAAATATATTTTCTGTTAGTCCGTTGATAACAACAAGGCCCCCATGCCTCTGCTGACAGTAGTGTCTGGCGTTCTCCATGGGCAGCTGTTCAGTATTAAAGTAATATTGAGAGCCTCCATACTCCAGCCAACCATCCTCTGTCACATTATACTCTAGACAGGATTAGAAAATACTCAAATAAATTATTTGCTTGGTCTAGACGAGAGACAAAGCAATTAAGTCCCCTCTAGAGACCGAGCGGGACCAGTCCCCTCGAGAGACCGAGCGGACCAGTCCCCTCGAGAGACCAAGCAGAGAAGTCCCCTCTGTGGAGACTACATCAAGCAGAGAAGTCCCCTCTAGAGACCAAGCAGGTAAGTCCCCTCTAGAGACCAAGCAGATAAGTCCCCTCTAGAGACCAAGCAGATAAGTCCCCTCTGGAGACCAAGCAGGTAAGTCCCCTCTAAAGTCTAGACCATGCTGATAAGTCTCTTCTAGAGACTTCTCTGCTTGATGTAGTCTCCACAGAGGGGACTTATCTGCTTGGTGTAGTCTCCACAGAAGGGGACTGGTCCGCTCGGTCTCTCGAGGGGACTGGTCCGCTCGGTCTCTCGAGGGGACTGGTCCGCTCGGTCTCAAGGGGGGACTGGTCTACTTGGTCTCTAGAGGGGACTTGTCAGAGGCCATTTGGACTGTGTTCCAAAGTTCACACTAGCATATCACAATGCGTCCTCAAAACATATATACTTTTAATGTGGTGAGCTCATTCATTTATTCATTAATTTAAGAGTGATAGACAACTCATCAACACTTGCCATTATTTTCCAGGGAGTCCTGGGAGCTATGGGATGCGTACTGTCAAGGGTACTTACCAGGGACGGTGTTGTTGGGAGGAGGTAGTGGGGTCAATCCTGTAATGCCACAGAGAAGAGAGGAGGAGAGAGAAGACTGTGTTAGCTCACTAAGCTAAAGCCTTCTGGTCCCAGTAAGGTTACTAATCATGTGAAGTCCACTAAAAAACTTCCGTCCCACAGACAGAGGCGCTACATCATAAATGTCTTCCTTTTATAGTGTTGCACTTTTGACCAGAACCTCATGGGCGGCGCACCTAGTGGCCGGAGACGTTAATGCAGGGAAACTTAAATCAGTTTTACCTCATTTCTACCAGCATGTTACATGTGCAACCAGAGAAGAAAAAAAACTAGACCACCTTTACTCCACACACAGAGAAGCGTACAAAGATTTCCATCGCCTTCCATTTGGCAAATCTGACAATAACTATGCACCTCATTCCTGCTAACAAGCAAAAACGAAAGCAGGAAATACCAGTGACTCGCTCGATTTGGAAGTGTTCAGATGCTGTGCTACAGAACTGTTTTGTTGCACAGACTGGAATATGTTCCGGGAGTCATCCAATGGCATTGAGGAGTATACCACCTCAGTCACCGGCTTCATCAATAAGTGCATCGACGACGTCGTCCCCACAGTGACCGTATGTACATACCTCAACCAGAAGGATACATACCTCAACCATGGATTACAGGCAACATCCGCACTGAGCTAAAGGGTAGAGCTGCTGCTTTCAAGGAGCGGGACTCTAACCCGGAAACTTATAGGAAATCCCGCTATGCCCTTCAATAAACCATCTGTCACGATCGTTGTTAGGTGAAAGAGAGGACCAAGGCGCAGCGTGATATAGATACATCTTCTATTTTAATAGAAGAAGAAACGAACACGAACACTAATACAAACTAGACAAAACAACAAACGACCGTGAAGCTACAAAACGAAAGTGCAGACACAAGCAACTAACGTCAAGACATAGACAATTACCCACACCCTACCTAATGCCTATGGCTGCCTAAATATGGCTCTCAATCAGAGACAACGATAGACAGCTGTCTCTAATTGAGAACCAATCCAGGCAACCATAGACTTACATAAACACCTACACTGAACACAACCCCATGAACTCTACAAACCCCCTATACAATACAAACACCCTACACTAGACAAAAAACACACAAACATCCCCCATGTCACACCCTGACCTAACTAAAATAATAAAGAAAACAAAGATAACTAAGGCCAGGGCGTGACACCATCAAACAGGCAAAGCATCAATACAGGACAAAGATTGAATCCTACAACACCGGCTCTGATGCTCGTCGGATGTGGCAGGGCTTGCAAACTATTACGGACTACAAAGGGAAGCACAGCCGCAAGCTGCCCATTGACGCGAGCCGACCAGATGAGCTAAATTGCTTCTATGCGTGCTTCGAGGCAAGCAACACTGAAGCATGCATGAGAGCACCAGCTGTTCTGGATGGCTGTGTGATCACGCTCTCTGTAGCCGATGTGAGTAAGACCTTTAAACAGGTCAACATTCACAAGGCCGCAGGGCCAGACGGATTACCAGGACGTGTACTCCAAGCATGCGCTGACCAACTGGCAAGTGTCTTCACTGACATTTTCAATCTGTCCCTAACCGGGTCTGTAACATATTTCAAGCAGACCACCATAGTGCCTGTGCCCAAGAACACCAAGGTAACCTGCCTAAATGACGACCGACCAGCAGCACTCACGTCTATAACCATGAAGTGCTTTGAAAGGCTGGTCATGGCTCACATCAACACCATTATCCCAGAAACCCTAGACCCACTCCAATTTGCCTACCGCCCCAACAGATCCACAGATGACACAATCTCTATCTCCACACTGCCCTTTCCCACCTGGACAAAAGGAACACCTACATGAAAATGCTATTCATTGACTACAGCTCAGGGTTTAACACCATAGTGCCCACGAAGCTCATCACTAAGGTAAGGACCCTGGGACTAAACACCTCCCTCTGCAACTGGATCCTGGACTTCCTGACGGGCCGCCCCCCAGGTGGTAAGCGTAGGTAACAACACATCTGCCACGCTGATCCTCAACACAGGGGCCTCTCAGGGGTGCGGGCTCAGTCCTCTCTTGTACTTCCTGTTCACTCAATACTGCATGGCCAAGCATGACTCCAACACCATCATTAAGTTTGCTGACGACACAACAGTGGTAGGCCTGATCACCGACAACGATGAGACAGCCTGTCATTGAGCCATACATTACCTTTAGGGATCTCACACAGCCAGTCATTGAGCCATACATTACAGTACCTTTAGGGATCTCAGACAGCCAGTCACTGAGCCATACATTACAGTACCTTTAGAGATCTCAGACAGCCAGACATTGAGCCATATATTACCTTTAGGGATCTCACACAGCCCGTCATTGAGCCATACATTACCTTTAGGGATCTCACACAGCCAGTCGTTGTAGCCCTCACAGTTTACATCGTTCCAGGATCCCTTTTTATCCCAGTAAGAGTTCAGAATCTCAGCACAGGACTCCACGCCGTTGTAGTTGTTGGGTTCCCCCTCTATCCAGTGTTGGAAGGACAGCTGAGGACAAACACATGTGTAATAGAAACTTTCCCACAAGGTAGACTTCTGATCAACAATACTTCAAACCTAGTACAGACAATCATGAACATTCCTTGAGGAAAAACATGAGCCAACATGGGAGGCAGCTCAGTTGGACGTGTCAGGAACAACTCCAGCAACACATTATTATAATTAGCAGTAGTAGTAGTAGTATTAGTAGTATTACTATTAGTAGCAGTATTACCATTAGTATTAGTGGTATTACTAGTAGTATTACCATTAGTAGCAGTATTACTATTAGTAGCAGTAGTAGTAGTACGAGTAGTAGTAGTACTAGTAGTATTACTAGTATTATTATAATTAGGAGTAGTAGAAGTATTACTATTAGTAGTAGCAGTATTACCATGAGTATTATAATTAGTAGTAGTGATATTAGTAGTAGTGGTGGTATTAGTATTAGTAGTATTACTAATAGTAGTAGTATTACTATTAGTACTAGTAGTAGTATTACTGTTATTATAATAAGTGGTAGTAGTATTAGTAGTAGTAGTAGTAGTAGTAGTATTACTATTAGTAGTGGTAGTAGTACTATTATTATTATAATTAGTAGTAGTATTACTATTAGTAGCAGTAGTAGTATTATTTCTATTAGTAGTAGTAGTAGTATTATTTCTATTACTAGTAGTAGTAGTATTACTATCTGTATTATAACTAGTATTAGTAGTAGTAGTAGTAGTAGTAGTAGTAGTACTATTGGTAGTAGTAGAAGTATTACTATTAGCAGTAGTAGTAGTAGTAGTATTTCTAGTAGTAGTAGTAGTAGTAGTATTAAAAGTAGTAGTAGTAGTATTACTATTATTATTATAATTATCAGAAGTGGTAGTATTACTATTAGTAGTAGTAGTAGAAGCAGTATTACTAGTAGTAGTAGTTTTACTATTAGTGGTAGTAGTAGTAGTAGTAGTATTATTATTATTAGTAGTAGTAGTAGTATTTCTAGTAGTAGTAGTAGTAGTAGTAGTAGTAGTATTAAAAGTAGTAGTAGTAGTAGTAGTATTACTATTAGTAGTAGTTTTACCATTAGTGGTAGTAGTAGTAGTATTATTATTAGTATTATTATTATGAGTAGTAGTAGTAGTAGTAGTATTTCTAGTAGTAGTAGTAGTAGTAGTAGTATTAAAAGTAGTAGTAGTAGTGGTAGTATTACTATTAGTAGTAGTAGTAGTATTAGAAGCAGTATTACTATTAGTAGTAGTAGTAGTAGAAGCAGTATTACTATTAGTAGTAGTTTTACCATTAGTGGTAGTAGTAGTAGTATAATTATTATTAGTAGAAGTAGTATTATAGTATTACCATTATTATTATAATTAGTAGTAGTATTACTATTAGGAGTAGTAGTAGTAGTAGTATTACTATTATTATTATATTTAGTAGTAGTAGTAGCATTACTATTAGTAGCAGTAGTAATAGTAGTATTACTATTGGTAGTAGTAGTAGTACTATTATAATAATTAGTAGTAGTATTACTATTAGTAGTAGTAGTAGTATTTATATTAGTAGTGGTAGTAGCAGCAGAATTACAATTATTATTATAATTAGTAGTAGGATTACTATAATTATTATATTAGTAGTAGTAGTATTACTATTCGTAGTAGTAGTAGTAGTAGCATTACTATTATTATATTAGTAGCAGTATTACTATTAGTAGTAGTAGTAGTATATTAGTAGTAGTAATAGTAGTATTACTATTAGTAGCAGTATTACTATTAGTAGTAGTAGTAGTAGTATTACTATTATTATTATATTTAGTAGTAGTAGTAGCATTACTATTAGTAGCAGTAGTAATAGTAGTATTACTATTGGTAGTAGTAGTAGTACTATTATAATAATTAGTAGTAGTATTACTATTAGTAGTAGTAGTAGTATTTCTATTAGTAGTGGTAGTAGCAGCAGAATTACAATTATTATTATAATTAGTAGTAGGATTACTATAATTATTATATTAGTAGTAGTAGTATTACTATTAGTAGTAGTAGCATTACTATTATTATATTAGTAGCAGTATTACTATTAGTAGTAGTAGTAGTATATTAGTAGTAGTAATAGTAGTATTACTATTAGTAGCAGTATTACTATTAGTAGTAGTAGTAGTAGTATTACTATTATTATATTAGTAGTAATAGTATTAATATTAGTAGCAGCAGTAGTAGTAGTACTACTATTAGTAGCAGTAGTAGTAGTAGTATTACTATTAGTAGCAGCAGTAGTAGTAGTATTACTATTAGTAGTAGTAGTATTACTATTAGTAGCAGTAGTAGTAGTAGTAGTAGTAGTATTACTATTAGTAGCAGTAGTAGTATTACTATTAGTAGCAGTAGTAGTATTACTATTAGTAGCAGTAGCAGTAGTAATAATAGTATTACTATTAGTAGCAGTTGTACTATTAGTATTACTATTAGTATCAGTAGTAATAGTAGTATTACTATTAGTAGCAGTAGTAGTATTACTATTAGTAGCAGTAGTAGTAGTAGTAGTAGTAGTAGTAGTATTACTATTAGTAGCAGTAGTAGTATTACTATTAGTAGCAGTAGCAGTAGTAATAATAGTAGCAGTAGCAGTAGTAATAATAATATTACTATTAGTAGCAGTTGTACTATTAGTATTACTATTAGTATCAGTAGTAATAGTAGTAGTATTACTATTAGTAGCAGTAGTAATAGTAGTATTACTATTAGTAGCAGTAGTAGTAGTAGTAGTAGTATTACTATTAGTAGCAGTAGTAGTATTACTATTAGTAGCAGTAGTAGTATTACTATTAGTAGCAGTAGCAGTAGTAATAATAGTATTACTATTAGTAGCAGTTGTACTATTAGTAGTACTATTAGTATCAGTAGTAATAGTAGTATTACTATTAGTAGCAGTAGTAGTATTACTATTAGTAGCAGTAGTAGTATTACTATTAGTAGCAGTAGTAGTAGTAGTAGTAGTAGTAGTATTACTATTAGTAGCAGTAGTAGTATTACTATTAGTAGCAGTAGCAGTAGTAATAATAGTAGCAGTAGCAGTAGTAATAATAATATTACTATTAGTAGCAGTTGTACTATTAGTATTACTATTAGTATCAGTAGTAATAGTAGTATTACTATTAGTAGCAGTAGTAGTATTACTATTAGTAGCAGTAGTAGTAGTACTATTACTATTCGTAGCAGTAGTACTATTACTATTAGTAGCAGTAGTAATAGTAGTATTACTACTAGTAGCGGTAGTAATAGTGGTATTACTATTAGTAGCAGTAGTACTATTAGTATTACTATTAGTAGCAGTAGTAGTAGTAGTAGTATTACTATTAGTAGCAGTAGTAGTATTACTATTAGTTGCAGTAGTAGTATTACTATTAGTAGCAGTAGTAGTATTACTATTAGTAGCAGTAGTAATAGTAGTATTATTATTAGTGGCAGTAGTAGTAGTATTACTATTAGCAGCAGTAGTAGTATTACTATTAGTAGCAGTAATAGTAGTACTATTACTATTAGTAGCAGTAGTACTATTACTATTAGTAGCAGTAGTAATAGTAGTATTACTATTAGTAGCAGTAGTAACATTATTATTACTATTGGTAACAGTAGTACTATTAGTATTACTATTAGTATCAGTAGTAATAGTAGTATTACTATTAGTAGCAGTAGTAGTATTACTATTGGTAGCAGTAGTAGTAGTAGTATTACTGTTAGTATTATAATTAGTAGTAGTACTAGTATTTGTATTATTATGCAAACATTACTCACTGGCGACCCATCAGTCCAGGCGTAGCCAGCGTTGGGATCCTGAGCACTCAGGCCGATCCAGGAAGTCCCACCACGGCTAAGGTATCCAAAACAATACTATATTATCACTATGGCTATGGTATCCAAAACAATACCATATTATCACCATGGCAGGGAATACAACTTCTATCAGTGTGAGTTAGCAGTATTACATTATTGGTATGTCTGAGGCCCCACCTAATGGACAAGGTTTGAGAGAACTGGAAGAAGGTGGAAATATAACTGTCATATACATGTTATTAAACCTTTATAGGTAACAAACATGTTACTAAACCTTTATAGGTAACAAACATGTTACTAAACCTTTATAGGTAACAAACATGTTACTAAACCTTTATAGGTAACAAACATGTTATTAAACCTTTATAGGTAACAAACATGTTATTACACCTTTATAGGTAACTAACATGTTATTAAACCTTTATAGGTAACTAACATGTTATTACACCTTTATAGGTAACAAACATGTTATTAAACCTTTATAGGTAACTAATGTTATTAAACCTTTATAGGTAACACACATGTTACTAAACCTTTATAGGTAGCAAACATGTTATTAAACCTTTATAGGTAACAAACATGTTATTAAACCTTTATAGGTAACAAACATGTTATTAAACCTTTATAGGTAACTAATGTTATTAAACCTTTATAGGTAACAAACATGTTACTAAACCTTTATAGGTAACAAACATGTTACTAAACCTTTATAGGTAACAAACATGTTATTACACCTTTATAGGTAACATGTTATTACACCTTTATAGGTAACTAACATGTTATTAAACCTTTATAGGTAACACATGTTATTACACCTTTATAGGTAACAAACATGTTATTAAACCTTTATAGGTAACTAACATGTTATTACACCTTTATAGGTAACAAACATGTTACTAAACCTTTATAGGTAACTAATGTTATTAAACCTTTATAGGTAACACACATGTTATTACACCTTTATAGGTAACTAACATGTTACTAAACCTTTATAGGTAGCAAACATGTTATTAAACCTTTATAGGTAACAAACATGTTATTAAACCTTTATAGGTAACAAACATGTTATTAAACCTTTATAGGTAACTAATGTTATTAAACCTTTATAGGTAACAAACATGTTATTAAACCTTTATAGGTAACTAATGTTATTAAACCTTTATAGGTAACTAATGTTATTAAACCTTTATAGGTAACAAACATGTTATTAAACCTTTATAGGTAACAAACATGTTATTAAACCTTTATAGGTAACAAACATGTTATTAAACCTTTATAGGTAACAAACATGTTATTAAACCTTTACAGGTAACACGTTATTAAACCTTTATAGGTAACAAACATGTTACTAAACCTTTATAGGTAACAAACATGTTATTACACCTTTATAGGTAACAAACGTGTTAATAAATCTTTATAGGTAACAAACATGCTATTAAACCTTTATAGGTTGACTCTTTGGATCCTAGAATAAGACCTGTCGAAGATTATTGGGGGCTGGAATCGTTGCTAACCGATAAAGGTGTGTGTTGGAATATCTGAGTGTTTAAGTGAGGTTGAAGAACTTACACATGATGCATAGACTGGAGGTCTGTAGAACTGTGGATGCTGAGTAGGTCTCCTCCAATCACCCTGCAGAAGTCCCGAGCCTCAAACCAGGTCTTCTTATCTGCGCGATGCCCTGTAAAGAACTGGACCAGACAGACAAACTATTCAGTGCAGACCAGAGCCCTATGGGTAGTGTACTACTTTTGACCAGAGCCCTATGGGTAGTGCACTACTTTTGACCAGAGCCCTATGGGTAGTGCACTACTTTTGACCAGAGCCCTATGGGTAGTGCACTACTTTTGACCAGAGCCCTATGGGCACTACACAGGTAAAATACTGTCATTTAAGACACAGACTGTCTCTGGATCATGATCTGTTACAGTTAGGAAGAGATCCTTACCCTACAGACTGTCTCTGGATCATGATCTGTTACAGTTAGGAAGAGATCCTTATCCTACAGACTGTCTCTGGATCATGATCTGTTACAGTTAGGAAGAGATCCTTATCCTACAGACTGTCTCTGGATCATGATCTGTTACAGTTAGGAAGAGATCCTTATACTACAGACTGTCTCTGGATCATGATCTGTTACAGTTAGGAAGAGATCCTTATCCTACAGACTGTCTCTGGATCATGATCTGCTACAGTTAGGAAGAGATCCTTATACTACAGACTGTCTCTGGATCATGATCTGTTACAGTTAGGAAGAGATCCTTATACTACAGACTGTCTCTGGATCATGATCTGTTACAGTTAGGAAGAGATCCTTATACTACAGACTGTCTCTGGATCATGATCTGTTACAGTTAGGAAGAGATCCTTATCCTATAGACTGTCTCTGGATCATGATCTGTTACAGTTAGGAAGAGATCCTTATCCTACAGACTGTCTCTGGATCATGATCTGTTACAGTTAGGAAGAGATCCTTATACTACAGACTGTCTCTGGATCATGATCTGTTACAGTTAGGAAGAGATCCTTATCCTACAGACTGTCTCTGGATCATGATCTGCTACAGTTAGGAAGAGATCCTTATACTACAGACTGTCTCTGGATCATGATCTGTTACAGTTAGGAAGAGATCCTTATACTACAGACTGTCTCTGGATCATGATCTGTTACAGTTAGGAAGAGATCCTTATCCTATAGACTGTCTCTGGATCATGATCTGTTACAGTTAGGAAGAGATCCTTATCCTACAGACTGTCTCTGGATCATGATCTGTTACAGTTAGGAAGAGATCCTTATACTACAGACTGTCTCTGGATCATGATCTGTTACAGTTAGGAAGAGATCCTTATCCTACAGACTGTCTCTGGATCATGATCTGTTACAGTTAGGAAGAGATCCTTATCCTACAGACTGTCTCTGGATCATGATCTGCTACAGTTAGGAAGAGATCCTTATACTACAGACTGTCTCTGGATCATGATCTGTTACAGTTAGGAAGAGATCCTTATACTACAGACTGTCTCTGCATCATGATCTGTTACAGTTAGGAAGAGATCCTTATCCTACAGACTGTCTCTGGATCATGATCTGTTACAGTTAGGAAGAGATCCTTATCCTACAGACTGTCTCTGGATCATGATCTGTTACAGTTAGGAAGAGATCCTTATCCTACAGACTGTCTCTGGATCATGATCTGCTACAGTTAGGAAGAGATCCTTATCCTACAGACTGTCTCTGGATCATGATCTGTTACAGTTAGGAAGAGATCCTTATCCTACAGACTGTCTCTGGATCATGATCTGTTACAGTTAGGAAGAGATCCTTTTCCTACAGACTGTCTCTGGATCATGATCTGTTACAGTTAGGAAGAGATCCTTATCCTACAGACTGTCTCTGGATCATGATCTGTTACAGTTAGGAAGAGATCCTTTTCCTACAGACTGTCTCTGGATCATGATCTGTTACAGTTAGGAAGAGATCCTTATCCTACAGACTGTCTCTGGATCATGATCTGCTACAGTTAGGAAGAGATCCTTATATGAAGACAAACCAGGTCATTATCCTAAATGACCTAGAACCTCTGTAGATCAGTTGGTAGGACATGGTGCTTGCAAGACCAGGATATTGGGTTTGATTCCCGAGACCACCCATGCTGTAAAATGTATGCATGCATGACAGTGGATAAAAGCGTCTGCTAAATGGCAGATATTATTATTATGTTGTTATATTGTAGAACCTGGCTGTATAGATGTCAAATGAGGAGGAACAACATTAAAATCGGGATCGGTGTACCTTCCACGAGACGGCTGAGCTAACGTAGGCTAATGCAATTAGCATGAGGTTGTGAGAAACAAGAACATTTCCCAGGATATAGACATATCTGATATTGGCAGAAAGCTTCAATTCTTGTTAATCTAACTGCACTGTCCAATTTACAGTAGCTATTACAGTGAAAGAATACCATGCTATTGTTTGATGAGAGTGCACAATTTTGAACAAGAAAAGTTATTAATAAACATATTAGGCACATTTGGGCAGTCTTGAATTTTGAACAGAAATGCTTTGGTTCTTTGGATCAGTCTAAAACTTTACAATACACTGATGCCATCTAGTGGCCGAAATCTAAATTGCACCTGGGCTGGAATAATAAATTATGGCCTTTATCTTGCATTTCAAAGATGATGGTACAAAAAGAATACAAAATAACGGTTGGGTTTTTCTTTGTATTATCTTTTACCAGATCTATTGTGTTATATTCTACTACATTCCTTTCACATTTCCATAAACTTCAAAGTGTTTCCTTTCAAATGGTATCAAGAATATGTATATCTTTGCTTCAGGTCCTGAGCTACAAGCAGTTAGACTTGGGTATGTCATTGTAAGAGAAAAAAGAAAAAAGGGGCAAATCCTTAAGAGGTTTTAACTCCTCTAGAGGTTGTTACTACAGTCAGAATACATATTAGTTTCATTCTTATGTCTACCTTGAAGCAGTAGCTCCTAGACCCCAGAGGATTCCAGCCCTCATAGCACCTGGGAGGGACAGGTGTGATTGGTTCTGGTGTTGGCCCCGCTCCTTCTGCCAGGTGTTTACAGATATACTTCTCCTGATTGGTGCAGCTCAGCACATCCCATAATCCAGCTAGAGTCCCTGTTGTCATGGCCACACAACCCTGTCTACTGCCTGAGGTCAACGTTGATATGAAGAGAGAACACAAATACAGAGCAACATTCAGTTTCACAGTTAAGAGCACCTATTACCATGTTCAATGAGATTCAGTTATATAGAACTGTAGTATGAGACTCCTACTATAGAACTGTAGTGAGACTCCTACTATGGAACTGTAGTCAGGCTCCTACTATAGAACTGTAGTCAGACTCCTACTATAGAACTGTAGTCAGACTCCTACTATAGAACTGTAGTCAGACTCCTACTATAGAACTGTAGTCAGACTCCTACTATAGAACTGTAGTCAGACTCCTACTATAGAACTGTAGTCAGACTCCTACTATAGAACTGTAGTCAGACTCCTACTATAGAACTGTAGTATGAGACTCCTACTATAGAACTGTAGTCAGACTCCTACTATAGAACTGTAGTCAGACTCCTACTATAGAACTGTAGTCAGACTCCTACTATAGAACTGTAGTCAGACCCCTACTATAGAACTGTAGTCAGACTCCTACTATAGAACTGTAGTATCAGACTCCTACTATAGAACTGTAGTCAGACTCCTACTATAGAACTGTAGTCAGACTCCTACTATGGAACTGTAGTCAGACTCCTACTATGGAACTGTAGTCAGACTCCTACTATGGAACTGTAGTCAGACTCCTACTATAGAACTGTAGTCAGACTCCTACTATAGAACTGTAGTCAGACTCCTACTATAGAACTGTAGTCAGACTCCTACTATAGAACTGTAGTCAGACTCCTACTATAGAACTGTAGTCAGACTCCTACTATAGAACTGTAGTCAGACTCCTACTATAGAACTGTAGTCAGACTCCTACTATAGAACTGTAGTCAGACTCCTACTATAGAACTGTAGTCAGACTCCTACTATAGAACTGTAGTCAGACTCCTATTATAGAACTGTAGTCAGACTCCTACTATGGAACTGTAGTCAGACTCCTACTATGGAACTGTAGTCAGACTCCTACTATAGAACTGTAGTCAGACTCCTACTATAGAACTGTAGTCAGACTCCTACTATAGAACTGTAGTCAGACTCCTACTATAGAACTGTAGTCAGACTCCTACTATAGAGCTGTAGTCAGACTCCTACTATAGAACTGTAGTCAGACTCCTATTATAGAACTGTAGTCAGACTCCTACTATAGAACTGTAGTCAGACTCCTATTATGGAACTGTAGTCAGACTCCTACTATGGAACTGTAGTCAGACTCCTACTATAGAACTGTAGTCAGACTCCTACTATAGAACTGTAGTCAGACTCCTACTATAGAACTGTAGTCAGACTCCTACTATAGAACTGTAGTCAGACTCCTACTATAGAACTGTAGTCAGACTCCTACTATAGAACTGTAGTCAGACTCCTACTATAGAACTGTAGTCAGACTCCTACTATAGAACTGTAGTCAGACTCCTACTATAGAACTATAGTCAGACTCCCACTATAGAACTGTAGTGAGACTCCTACTATAGAACTGTAGTCAGACTCCCACTATAGAACTGTAGTCAGACTCCTACTATAGAACCGTAGTCAGACTCCTACTATAGAACTGTAGTCAGACTCCTACTATAGCACTTTAGTCAGACTCCTATTATAGAACTGTAGTATGAGACTCCTACTATAGAACTGTAGTCAGACTCCTACTATAGAACTGTAGTCAGACTCCTACTATAGAACTGTAGTCAGACTCCTACTATAGAACTGTAGTCAGACTCCTACTATAGAACTGTAGTCAGACTCCTACTATAGAACTGTAGTCAGACTCCTACTATAGAACTGTAGTCAGACTCCTATTATAGAACTGTAGTCAGACTCCTACTATAGAACTGTAGTCAGACTCCTACTATAGAACTGTAGTCAGACTCCTACTATAGAACTGTAGTATGAGACTCCTACTATAGAACTGTAG